>NC_143155.1:22358564-22658564 GCF_041381405.1 Jatropha curcas
TTTTAAATTTAAAAAATAAATACATTGTAATAACTAGATAAGGCAATCTTACCATGTCCAATCCGACATTTAATATTTTCAAGTAATAAATAAACTGATTTGAGATGTTTCAATTATATATATATATTTGTTGATTTGTCAGTTGAAGCCTACAACTAAGGTCTATAAAATGTGAAGACACACTAATCATAGCCTTATTAAAATAAACAAGTCATGCTTTTTAATTAATAAAAAATAAAATAAGAGAACTGTGAAGAATAAAGGCAAGGATGAAGAGAATGACCCAACTCCGGTTATCCGGCCGATTAACGAAAATGAGATGGCAACGACGAATTTGTTTTTTAAAATTACTTGTCAAGTAGAAGCATATTTGAAAATTGGAAAACAATGGAAGTATGGAGAAAATGATGACAATTGAGAGATGGTTAGAGAAAAAAATGGAGAAATTAAATGATGCTTTGGAAATAGACAAATGCCATTTATTTTTTGTCTACTGTTAGAGAAATATTAATGTGGGTAAAATTGTCAAAATAAATATTTTTTTTTTTTTTGAAAGAAATAAATTCATTTCCATATGAGAATAATGGTCTAACAAGTATTAAGGAACAGACTTCCAAATCTTCTAACAGGCAAAACAAATAGAAGCTTGTTCAAGAGCATGAGCCTCAACATTCGAATGCCTCCTAATCCACTTGACATGAATATCAAGTCTACTGTGTAAAATAGATCTCCAATCCAAAACAACTAAACAAAGCTCAGAATTGTCTAAACAAGAAGAATAAACGATATTAACCAAAGGCTGGCAATCTGAATAAATGCAACCAGCAAGAGGAAACCGGTTTTGAAGAAACACTAAACGGTTCCTGAGTGCAATGGCCTCAGCTATGGTTGGGTTGGCACTACCTTCTTGAAAGCCAGAGTATCCTCCCAAAAAAGCACCTTCCAAGTCTTCAACAACAGCTCCGCACCCAATAAAATCCGTCGTGGAGAAAACAGCAGCATCCACAAAGCACTGCCATAAATATTAATTTTTTTTCTACTAATTTAACACATAAATTTTGATTTTCCAATAATTGTGCAAGCCATTGTTACACCTAAAACCAAACTTTGTACCTTGGACAATAACCTGCCATTTCATGGGAAAATTTTTTTCTTCTTACATAATAAGTCAATTCAATTTAATTATTAATATTAATTAATTAAAGCGATTTTGTAATAAAAATCCCATTTTTGATTTTGAAATGATAATTCATTTGCATTTTATTTGTAAAAGGGCAATCAATTCACTATTTATGCCTGGTCCATGAACAAGTCATGGTTCTGAGCATTCATGTCCACTTAAGAGATGTCAATTTCAGAACCATTCTGTAAGAGAAGATGGGAAAGGAAGTTTCAACCTAGCTGAGCTGACATCTGCTCTGGACATTATGGCCACAAGAATATTAATTACTTATGCTGGCCTTTCTATAAGATGCTATGACAGATTGTTTGCATCCCCTTTTGCTCCAAATTTTGCTGTTAACAGCAGATTAACCTGTCACAGCCGAGACACTTAGCAGCAGCTATTGCATTTTCTGGGTTTTGCTTAGCTTGACCAAATTTATTAACCATGTGTTCTCTCACTATATCAAAAGGATTCCAAAAGCACCATGAGTGAGCCCCACTCGCAGACTCATCCGAAGCACAGTAGCCACAATATCAATAGCCAACCTCTCACTGCCACTCAAATTCTTCCAAGAAATAATGGCACTTTTTAGATTCTCTGTCTGTTCCTTGCTTACTTACAGAAACCACTTCATCCTCTACTACTTCACTGCTAGTACTAAAGAATTGAGTTGTAACAAAGAAGCATGTTGAAGATAAATTCTGATGGTTATAGATATCTTACCAACTGGGCTCGTAGTTGCGACGCATGCTGTGCAGCACCCTGCACGCTCTACTGCCATGCCGACTCAGCTTACCTATGTAACAATTGTGATGAGTATGTCCATGCAGCAAATTCCTTAGCTTTGAAGCATAAGCGTGTTTGGGTTTGCACTGCATGTGAAAATGCTCCAGCAGCTTTTACCTGTCAACCCGATGCAGCAAAATTATGCATCAACTGTGATATTGAAATACACTCAGCGAATCCATTGGCGGGCCGACATATCAGGGTTCCAATAACTCCTATATCTGGTTTGGCGAACACATCGTCAACTACTTGCCTGGAAGAATCGCAAGCACCTTTGCTACACACAGAAAATGATGCTATGGCTAACAAGATTGTACATGAATTAGAAGAAGATCAAACAGATTCTTGGTTACTGCTTGATCTTGATAATAATGACAACCAGACTAATACAGGATTTACTTACATTGAGGATGTTGACCAGTATTTGAATCACATTAAATACAACTCATGTACGAACTATCACTGCCAAGATCAGATTAATCAGCAGCAACTTTCAAGTGCTCATCGGGGAGATATTTGTGGTGATAGCATTGTCCCAGTTCAATCTTTTGAAGCACAGGATCAACAAGAACACCATCACCAGCAGCAGCAGCAGGAGACTACTTTTATTGACAGTGGATACGGAGCTTCTAAAGCTTCTTTCGTCAATACTACTTCTAATAGTCAGAAAGTAAGTTTCTACATCAAATTCACTCTTTCTTGAATTTTCCTTCAGCAATACTCTCTTTGGACTCGAGAATCTAGATCAATAGTGCTTTCTACACAATTACTTTTACCAGATTGGCAATTCTTTTAGAACTAACATGTTCTGCTACATTACCCTCCTCCATACATGTTTTTCATATCTACATGGCCTTACTACTTTACTATGACTACTAATTATAAAAAATATCTATGACAGGGAGATTAATTGCATTTTTTATGAGATCACATAGTTAAAAGGAAGCGAGGCAAGGCAAACCAGTGATTCTCTCCCGATTACATAATGGGTTCATTGGGCTGTCTTTCTTTTCTTTATTAAATCTTGTTATTCTTCATATCACCCAACGACTGATGTCCACTAAAAGCTTTCCTGATGGAAGCTTGCATAGACCAGATTAAAATTCCATGGACTCTCAGCATTTACGTCTCTTGTGTTCCAGCAAATTTGAGCTTCTCCTTTTCAGGAAAGCAGAGAATTAATTGATATAAATTTAGTATAATAAGTTAGGGATTATGGTTGCAACTATGCTCCGAATTGCTTGACCTTGATCATGGAACCATCTTTTGGCTCATTATGTGAATGTTTTAGCATTGCTATTGCTCATATAGACAAAGCCTGAACTTTTCTGTGTAAGCTAGGCTTTTCGATCTGCTTTCCAAATTTTACTGGCACAAGATTGTAACTATTTCTCATGTTTCAGCTACACTTTCAAAACCAGGTCCCTTTGTCGTTTACAAATGCTGGATATTTACTGACAAGCAGCAACGTTCCAAATTCATATTCTAGATTTTCAAAAAGGACAGGTGACCTACTTCCAAATCCCTCATTGTTGGTGCCAGTCCAATTTACTCCAATGAACAGAGAAGCAAAGGTCCTAAGGTACAGAGAGAAAAGGAGAGCACGGAAATTCGAGAAGCAAATAAGATATGTCACTAGGAAAGCCAATGCAGAGAATAGGCCCCGAGTCAAGGGCCGATTTGCAAGGAAAAAAGACATGGAGCTTGAACTGGATCAGATGTTTCCAACATAATATTTTGGCTATGGAATTGTTCCGTCATACCAAGAAAAAGAAACAAGGATAGCTGCTGCTCAGTGATGGAAAATTAGTGTGTTTTTAGTGCTGGTGTAGATAATGTGTTTTTGGATAAATGAAAATAATACTTAAAGTTTTCTGTAAATTCCCGCCTTTCCAGATCTTTAAGAAAGCTGGCTGCAACCAATGTATGTTCCTGATGCAACCATGTTTAAAGAAATACAGATAATATAATCACATCAGAAGTGAGATTCAGATTGATGGGGATGGAGAGTCTACCAGTCTATAACAAAAGCCCTTATCTTTATATCTGCAGGGACTGAGGGATAAATTCAAATCAAATCTCACATTCTAGTATTTGAGGTTTTGCTTACATGTTTGGATATTTCAGAAGTTTTCTTTTTCGTGTTTTTCACTTTCAAGTTGAGTTCTTTTCTTGTAGTTTGCATATTTAATGTTTCATCTGTTGTAAAATTAGTAACAGACTAAATGAGTCATTACTTCAGAAGATTTTGAAGGGGGAAAAGAGTAGCTTATTGACATAACTGAAGTTGCTAATTTGCATCTGAGGAATTAAGAAAACTGGCCAGGCATAAACTCTGCCGTTTGTGAGCCCTAATGAAATGTGATGTAATGCAATCAAAAGAATTTCTAGAGTAATATCCGTTTGGTGAGCTGTAATAAAATGTAATTGGATGCATGTAATAAAATGCATTACATTACAGTTAAAGAAAAGTGAAGGAACAAAAATAAATATGCTATAGCGAAGATCTTATAATAAGTAGGGAGCTTTTTAGAAGAAGATCACACTTTTCACCTTTCTGGTCGGAAAGATGTTCATAAAGTTCAACAAAGCTCAACCACAAGGAAATATGTGAAAGGAGAGGCTCTGCTAGAGGCAAATGGCTGGGTGAGTCCAAAATTTCCAGATACTCTTCTTATCCAAAGCGAGAATAATTAATTTTTGGCCAAGACCTTTTGGCTTCTGTAGACTTCTCTTTCCACCTTGAGTATCTCTATAAGTACTGTGATTGGCCAGCCTAGTTGATCTTTTTTCCTTTTCTGCTCACAAAAGCACTCAATGTGAGATTCTTATTTTACTAGTATCATATGACAACATTCTCAAGAAGGTGGTGAAAATGTCGTATTCTGTAGTAGGTCAAGAACCCACAGCCAACTGAAATGAACTCATTCGATTCTAATACATAGTTCAGTTTCAGTTCAATTTAGAAAAAAGTGTATATTTTGATTTTTTTTTTTTTTTTCCAATTCAGTTCAATTTGGAACCGAACTAACGGAATGAACAGCCCTATACAAAAACCAACTAAACGACACAGAGGTTATCCAACATCAGCTGTCATTCAACTAACCCAATTGAACGGATGCTAACAAATATGAAAAGAACTTGAACTTGTAGAAGTATAATATGATCGCAATATTTCTTTGGAAATGCCATATTAGGGTTTCATAAATGTTAACATTTCTGCAATTCCAACCCTTTGGTCCCCCACCAACTATGTAAAACATCAAGGTTAGTTGGAACTTTAGTTTTGATAAATACATTGTGACTGAATTTGTAAAGTATCATGAAACAATTAGATAATTATGAGGTTATGTTAACCTAGATTAACAAAACAAAACTCATCAATTATATATATACATATATATATTAAAGGTGGGACGAAGCATGAAATGTAAGAAATATAAACGTCGATCTCTAAAAGTGATTCATTCAAGCTTTTCAAAATATGTATTAAGAGTACCTCCTGTAAAAAATTGCCATAATATGTATTGCCAGAAGCTAATGCAAAATTTTACATTGGCCAAATCTTGAACCTTAGTCAAGTTTCTCTGCCTTTTTTACTATATTTCTAGTCAATCTCCTAATCTATCCCACCAATTATCATAGAAAAGCACACTGTAGGCGACATAATTTGTTATCATCAAAGATATCTTACACTATACCAGCTTATACATGGAAATGGGAGGAGCATGAACATCGTGGAATGTTACATGAGCCACCTGCACGAAACTAGACAGCATTCATCTCATAAAAGAAAGGAGAAACATGGAAGATTGAAACAAAATACTCTCTCTCATTGAACTGGTGAAACAATAACTCTATTTTAGTATTACCTTCAAAATAGTTTATGTTACATTCTTGTATAATTGATCCTCAATCATCATGCTCATTTTCACCTTCAGAATCTGCATAAACAAAGATAGATATTAGACAAAAGTGTCTGATGCCAGTTCTCTTTTCATCTGAAAACATACCTGTTTGCCTTTGTCATGAGTTGCATACAAGATGAAAACAAAAAGATTGCCATTTTATAGTACAATAAATTTGGATATTTTTTTCTTCCCATATTCAATATCCAAATGAAGAAAGTCAAGGAACATGAAGCATATGATGCATAAGTATAATGCAACTAACAATGACCGAAATATCCTCCAAATTGTGAGATTGGCTAGGAAAGCCAGCAGCAGAATATAATATTCATAAAGGCATGACACAGTTCTCTAATGCTAAAAATAAATAAATAAAAAGGATGCAAATGAAATTGACAACTTGATGTACTTTTCCTGAGCCCATTGAATATAAACAGCATTCTCAAAAATAAATACATAAAAAGGCCGGAAATGCAATTGACAACATGATGTATTTTTCCTGCACCCATTGGATATAAACAACAATTGAATAATGCATAAAAGAAATTGCCTCTTGGAAGGGTTATCAACTTATCATTGTCAGCTATAGTTGCCAATAAAGTTCCTAAACTATGTCCAAAGGTTAATACATAATAGAACAACAAATTAAAGTAAGGTAGAAATTACCAAAGCTACTGATCCTGATAATTTCACTACTGTTGTATTGTACACAATATTGCAGCTAGCCACAGATAAGAGTTAGATATTTAGTAAAAAAAAAAAAAAAAAGTGATAGGATGGTAGGATTAGGTGCCTTTTGCACAAACTTTAGCCTCAAATGCTTAGTAAGGATCATCAGCACCAGCCAGGCAGCCTCGACTTTAACGTAATTTTGAAGAACTTAAGCATTAAAGATTGTTATTATCAACCCAAGTTAAAGTGACACTTTCAAGATAGCCCTAGCCCTACT
This sequence comes from Jatropha curcas, assembly GCF_041381405.1. Classification (NCBI taxonomy): domain Eukaryota; kingdom Viridiplantae; phylum Streptophyta; class Magnoliopsida; order Malpighiales; family Euphorbiaceae; genus Jatropha; species Jatropha curcas. The sequence continues at coordinate 22,365,373 of NC_143155.1, forward strand.
TATGCTCTGACAGATTGCAATTTTGGCATTAGTTTTCTGCATAAGGTTAGGGTTCATATAATTTTACAGGTTTTATCTGGCAATGCTAACTGCTTGTGGATTTTTAGTAATGATGTCAATAGACAAACGTTCTCATTTTTTAAAAATAATGTTTAAGCTTCTACCATCATATTTTTATCCATTGGAGAATTAACAGTTAAAATCATTTCATATATATTTATACATACCAAACACTTAATAATAATAATTAAGCCCAAAAAGACAACTCATCTCTCCCTTCACTCTCATATTAATCAGCTTATGACCTAAAAATTTGGATGCAGCTTGTAGGTATCAAATGGGAATCATGTGGATATATTATCAGTAACGCTGAAGGGAAAACAAGGACATAAAATAATAAGTCAGTTTGGCATTAACAAAGCTTTAATTCTATGCATGTAGGGCTTACTGAAAGTTAAACTAGATAGAATAGAGAAAAAATAAGAGTCAAGTTGATGTACTAATTTGACAATATTTGGGCATGCTTTTGAGTCCTTAGATGCTGAATACAAAGGCTAAAATTTAACCCTGCAGCTCAGTTTCATTTTCATTTTTCTTCCCCTATTCTGTGTTCATGCCCGAGTATAAGTGCACTGAAGATTGATTCATATTTGGAAATAATGCTCCATACCTGATCGAACATCATCTCCAACTCGGCCTCTTGCTCGGATTTGTTCCACAACCATGCGAATCATCAGTATCCACCAATATATGTTAAAAACAACTATGCAGAATAGAAGTGTGTTAAAGAGATAATAATAGAGAGGTCCATCCACAGCGTGCTTCTCCATGTCCAAGGTCAAAAGCACTTCATAGCTGTCAGTAAAGAAAAGAAAAACGAATAGAAAAAAGGTCAACCAATTATTATAGGTAGAAATTTGATGCTTATTAGATTCCACTTCTTCTTCCATTACTTGTTTCTCACCATCATCTTTATTATTTTTGGGCGGTGAGGAAAAGGCAGAACCATCTACATATCTACAGAATTAAAACTACTGAAGACTATTCTGTTGGGATTCCGAAGAAAGTAAATTAATTTCAAATGGTCAAGTTTGTATTGCTGGAATTAGACAAGCAGTGGGCCAGAACATAGATTGTGCTCTGTGATAAAACAGAAACTGTTGGAGAAAAGGAATTGTACAATTATGTTGAGAATTAGACACGACATTCACAATGTGCAAGTACCACCTAGGTTCACTAAAATAGGGTACAATTTGAATTTCGTAATTTTTTTTTGGTTACAAATGATAATTTTCCACTAAAATATAACATAAATTGCACAATAGTGGCATTCCTAGTAGAGGTTCATTCACCAAAGCAAAAAAAAAAGAATCAAATATAATGTTAGGTGTGAATTTCAACTTTCAAGTTACCAAGGCAGCAAAGGAAAAGTGCAGAGCTCATCCATAAAAAAATTTATTGTCTGTGAACAGTTTGAACTTCGAAAATACCAAATATAAGTTTGAAAATTAACAGGCAATGTTCCATTCAGTACTTGGGCTCCAACAATGTAAGCAAAGAGGCTGATATTCTTTAGTTATTTGCTGGTACAATGCTTCTATAATGTCAAGATTAGTTAGAACTTAGAAACATGCAAAAGGAGAGGGTTAATATTCCCACAATGTGAAGGATATTCTTCAGAAAATACTTCAGCTGTCTATGAGTATGAGTGGGCATGCAAAAACACTTGAAGAGCTAACCATGAAATATTAAGTTAATGGAAACAGAGCTGATTGTATTTCAGTTTTGATGGTGAGGAGACAGTTTTCAGAACAGTGAAGAGGATTGCTGAAAGCAAGGAAAAGTCTCTTGATATTTTGATTTAGAAGAAGATAAGACAAGAGACTGAACACGACAACATTACAACAGCCAAAGAAATCAAGGAATGAAAGAATGAGGGAGATATGCCAAGTGGAGTGCAAGATGACGACCAAAAAGCAGCACTGGGAAAGAAGGTATTCAATATAAGCATTTGGAAAGGAGATCAGAATTTTTTACATAAGTTGAAACTTTTTTATCATATTATGACATAAGTAAGCATTTCTTATTAATATCAAATATCTCGCAAAGGGAATTGAAAGTTAACAAATTGTTCTTTATCTAACATTCTCCCGGTCTTTGTAAGTGAGCTAGCTAAATAAACATATATGCTTTACAATGTTAATCTTACTATCTGTTCTAAAAAGTCTTATACATAAGTTGGAGAAAGATATTTTAAATTGGATTCGAGGACAAAGAACATCTAGAAAATTATGTCCCTGTAGGTAAAAAACTCTCAAAATAAAACTTAACAATAATATTGGGAGAAAATCTCTCAACACATGAGCAATTAATTGTTTTTATGCATCACATCTAATGGGAACCCAAGAACTTATCATGCTGGATGCTAACTCACCTGGTGCTTCGAAGTACCCAGAAAGGATAGTAGATGATGCGAAGTATCGTCCAAGAGAGAACAAAAAGAACAAAAAAAATGCTGGCAACCCATTCATAGCCACTATATCTTGACATTTTCGCGACTTCAAGGAACCCATCAGTTGCATCATGAATGGCTAAAACAATGGAACCAACACGAGCAAATCTGTTACAGGCAGAATATTTTCAATATATTTAGCAAGAATCTTAAATCCTTGTATTGACATCAGAATAACTAACATCTCCTGCACTTTCTTAGCATGAAAGTACAAGAGATGAGTCCTATATAACCATTTGTAGAAAATTCCTGATACTTTTCTTTTCATTATCATTTCCTTATAATACACACATATATACATGTGTCTGCTATGAAGCATCCCCTCAAAATTATTTTCTTCTCTTTTTTGGGCTTATTTTTGTCTATTTCTTTATTTATTTGTCATAGTTAGCACAGATATCAATTCTTTACAGCGTTAGGCATAAAGTTGGATTTGCAGTCCTTCCAAACTGACCTCAATATGTAAGACAAGACAAGAAGAAAGATCGTAGCCACATGATGAGACATGGAAATGACAAAGTCTGAACGTTTTGTTTCCCAGAAAATCAAAGCAAATATAGAGTACGTGTAGAATCCAGCAACATACATGTAAAGTGTTTTCAATTTCAATCTGACCACCATGAAAACAGCTAATCAGCTAAACCTGAAAAGGGATGAAAAATTAAACATGAAAATTAACCTAATTCAGCAATCTAGATGTACGAATAATAAACTAAGTGTTTGATAAGTTTTACTTAAGGTTCTGATCCGGCCAAATTTGATCTCCAGGTCCCACCCAAAAATACTTGGTATCAGTGAACCAGGGCTCATGGAATGAGACAGAAAGTGCCAAAAGCTCTGCAGAAAGAAAATAAACATATTTCCAAGCTGACTCCTTGAATTTATTAATTTTCTTTCTATTTGCACGTGTCCCAACATCCAGTGATGCAGATGCCTTTCCGAAGATCAATCTTCTGGCTAAGTTCTGGAACAAAAATAAACAGCTACGTCAAATCAAACGGGCAACTATGCTAACCTAAAGTTAATTCTCCTCTGAATTTTTAGAATTTATGCAACAATATATGAATTAAAATTGACAGTATCAAAATGTATATAGATCTGGAATACAGTTGATGCTCAATCAATTTCTAAAACCTAAACTACTATTACTATTATATTACTAGTATATTACTATCCAATGACCAATATTTCTACCATTTGGTTTCTAAATCACACCAAGCTCCCATAACAATGAAAAGAAAAAATGAGTCATATTTAAACTATGTTAACATAAAAAAATAAAAAAAAAAAAAAAAAAAAAAAAAAATCAATAACAGCTGCTTAAGAAGCAAGCAAAAGGTTCAACAATAACTAAATAACACATAAATTAATCAAATCCACAATTTAACCGAAAGAAATCTAGAACCCAACAAAAAACACAGTTACAGAGAAAGATACCTCAAAAATGAATGTGTCAAGAAAGAGCCGAACCAAAGGGAAGAAGAGAGCGAAGAAGGGAACGATCATGAAGTCACTGGGAGTTGGGTCTGACTCATATTCCCAATCGAGAAAACCAATGGTTTTTAGAAAACCCATTTTGTTCTTTTTTGAAGGAATTCTTCAGAAACTGAAAGAGAAGAAAATTGTTGAGATCAAAATTACAGAGTCCGTCGTGTTTATGTGGAAGGATACAAACAAATTAGTTGACTTGATTGGAAAAGTTTGTCCCTTGACTTTGACTCTTGCCACTGCTTCAATCTTACCTCTGGCTGCAAATGGATGACGCGGAATCAGGATAGAGAGAAATCCAAACCGTCCGAAATAATTGGTTATGCTTGTCTCAAACTCAATCCAAATGATTTTGATCAGTTGGAGGGTTTGGTACAGGATTACGGTTAGAGCCGTTGAGCGACAGTTAGAGACTACAGAGCTTAATTATGGGGTTTTTTTTTTCTTTTATATATTATTATTATTATTATTATTAGAACTATAGAAAATTTATGCCGTAAAGAACGAAGAAATAAAGCAAATTAATCATTATTATTTTTTATTCATGTAATGTGTCAGGGTAACATTGAGAAATATTTAACGATAGTATTTGTCCCCTTAATTAATAAAATAAAAAATTTATAATCGAGAGAATTTGAATTTGAAATCTTTCGATTATTAATTTTTTTAAAAAATTACTACATTATTATATGTATTGAAAGATTTAATTGATAATTAACGAAGTTTAAGGATTAAAATTGTAAAAATCAAGTTTCCGAAAAATGTAAAAATCAAACTTGATTGATTATTATAATTATTTAATTTTCTAAAGTTGGTGAACTCGCCTTTTTTCCATATAGAAAATAAGTCTTGAGCCTAACCAAAATTTACGACCTAATTTAGGTCAAGTAGTTCAGCATAAATTTGTCATAGATTTATCCTTGCTTTTGCTTTTCTTTTTCTTTATAAGGTAAGAATATTTATGTCAAAATGCCATTATACCGTCTTGTGCCATTTATATATTTTAATCTTTGAAAATTTAACATACCATCCAAATGCATTCAACTCATATTTTATGTTTATTGAAAAAAAAAATCATTAAAAAATATAAAATTAAATTCGCAATAGCATAAGACTTTTGAGCTTCTCAGCATAATAGAGATCCTAAAAAGCACACTTACAATGATTGAAGTCGCTTATCATTCCAACCAACACCTTATTAGTTATATAATTAGAATACATTTTGATAATTTTAGGCCTACACCTCAATGGTAAAACCATAAAAATTATTAAAACATTAGGTGTAACAATGGCAACTATTTCTAGCTTATCTACACAAAATCCACTGTCTGCTAATTGGAACGGTTGGATTTTTATGTTTGTAAGTTATAACAATCTAACTTCAGTTTATGGTAATATTACAGTGTTTCATTGTTATTTATTTGTTTTCTTTTTCAGTTTTTATTGCCATTTTTTTTTTTTTAATTTTCATTATCATATATTTGATCAAGTTTTATTGCCAGAACTTACCCACTACCATATACACTTAAGGTGTGAAACGGTACAAAATTGACTAGTTGAAGTTTCCAGCTGCGTCTCCTAAAAGATTGGCAGCCTCATCTGTTTCTAAATGGGAACTTGGACTGGATTCTGCTAAACAAACTCTTAAAATTCTATCAGTCTCTTGCATATCTATATATGAATTTGAGGAATCAGAGTATGGACCGTTTGTCGACAGACTTTGGCTCCGGCTCGGGTTCTGCCAGAAGTGATTTCTTATAGCCTTGTATTTTGTGTTGATGGCTGAAAACCCAGGATCAGAAAGAAGGTCCTGAACAGCGGTTCGACCTTCGAGCATGCTCACAACTTGAGACATTGTAGGCCTGAGTGTTGGAGATGCATTGGTGCATAAAAGAGCTACATTTAGCATCAGCATTGCTTCCTCTGATGAATAGGCAGACCCCAACTCCGGATCAACTAGCTCCAGCAGACTTCCTCTCTCTTGCAAAACATAAGCCTGTTATAGAAAACCAGAGAAAATAAGGATGGTTTATTGCTTCGAATGTCACACTTTAAAAATTAATATAAAATGAGAAAGTTCTAATAAATCCTCAAATTTTGGTCTTAATTGTTAAAAAGGAAAAAGAATAATCTCTTTCTCAAGGAAGCAAAAGAAAAATTTGGAGCAACTTAATTACCCAGTCAAGAAGGTAAACAAATTCTTCTTTTGGCCTGTAATTTGTGTTGCTCTTTCCACTGACAATTTCCAATGCAACAACTCCAAAGCTATAAACATCTGCTTTGTTGGTTAAGTAGCCACGCATTGCATATTCAGGAGCCATATAGCCACTGCAAAATCAAGTCAAACAAACTTGAGACATATGCTTCAGAGATTTCATTTACATGGATTTAACATGTAATGGAATTACATAATTTGAGAAAGGAATATCTAAATTATAATGACGAAAAGTACAAATATAGATTTTAGGTTAGAAATTTTAACAGAAAAAAAGTAGCAAGTTCAAGGTTTGAATAAGGATACTTCGTGAAAAACGCTGGAAACAGTAATCAAAGTACATAAACCACAAAGTTTGAAAATATGTTTTAAAGCCTATCAATTGCAAAATGGAGATTTGACAAAAACAGGTTTTGACATGTGACATACCAAGTTATAGAATGATGTAGAACTCTGATTTATTAGAAATTCAGAAATATGTTTTTTGAACCCTAGTTAAAACTAGAAAAAAAAAAAAAAAAAAAAAAGAAAAAAGTACATAATGTTCTTAAGAACTTACATAGTTCCCGCAACTCGGGTGCTAATGTGGGTATTGTCATCTTCATTTAGCTTTGCCAGACCAAAATCTGAAATTTTGGCATTTAAATCTTTATCAATCAACACATTGCTTGTCTTGATATCCCTGTGCACAATCTTTATTATTGACTCCTCATGGAGGTATGCCAAACCTCTAGCCACACCCAGACAAATTTTCTGCCTGGTAGGCCAGTCAAGTTTCAACCTGCTTGTTGGATTCTTCCCTGTAAATAATTGAAGCAAAAGCCCATCAATTTCCAGTGCCTTAACAATACTTTATTTCAAAGCTGTATGCAGGGCTTGTTTGGGTACAAGTACCAAACTCACCAAAAAGAGCACGGGATAGACAATTATTTTCCATGTATTCATATATAAGCAACAACTGGTTTCCTTCAACACAACATCCATATAGCTTTACAAGATTTGGATGTTGAAGTGCAGATATCATGCCTATCTCATTTACAAATTCACGGTTCCCTTGCTTAGACTTTGAGGAGAGCTGCTTCACGGCAATTATAGTTCCATCAGATAGTTGACCCTGCATTCAATACTTAAAACTTCTTATTAACAAAGTTAAGTAGCAAACCATAAAATCCAAAAGGGTGTAGAAATTTAAAATGAATTGCGTATTGTCAATTGAGAATGATATTGCTACTTCTCTTTGGTTCACTTCTGCTCTCTTTTTAGATTTCTAAAGGCAAATGTATCTATGTTCCAAAAATGCTTTAAGGAACATAACGATTATTTAGAAATAAATGCAAAAGAACCTAATATAATTTCTTGGGATTAAGGTGGCTCATCTGAACCCTTTAAAATTCAAAACTGGAGCTTGCAAGTCCATTTTACTATGCCAAGTATATTTTGCATATTTATATCCACTTTAGTGTTTTCTTTATTTTGTGTTTGCTACAATTTCTTGATGAAAACTAAAAGTAAAAGAACTCAGATAATTTATGGATTTCATTTAGATAATAAAGATGATTATTTTCATTTTGCAGTTCATAGGGAATATTAATGAGACATGCAATTACCTTGTAAACAGAACCAAAACCACCCTCTCCAACTTTGTTTGCTGCATCAAAGTTCTTCGTGGCAGCTTTTATTTGTTTTAACGTGAAAATTCCTGTCTGCAGATCTAGACCCCTCAACTCTGCCACCATACAGTTTTGTATGTCAGTACAGAGAATGATCTATTGAATCATAACCTTGTTACGGTAACAAAGATTAGTGTTAGACCCGAGGTAATAGCCGTTGATTTTGATGATAACAAAAGCAAATATAATTAAGGACTAATGTTTTAGAAAATGTGTCTCAGGTATTAAATCACTGCTTAAGCTAATTTGAGAGCTTGAACTAGCCTCAAATGTTTAATACCTTTATCTGCATAGACTTTGCCTCCCAGACAGCCTTTCCTCCACATGATACACAGGACCAAAAGGACAAGAAATACGGCTCCCGCCACAGTGCTAGACACTATGATCTTCTCCTTTTCATCATTATCTGAAGGTGGTTTGAAGTCTGTGCAAGCAAAGGAACTATTGCTGATCAATGAATATATGGGAATAAGTAAATAAATGTAGCGGTAATTACTGAACTTTAGGAACACAATTGTTTCAAATTTCTTAATACTGATATCCCTTGGCAAAATTTCAACTCATTAGATTGTATACATCAGTTTAACTGGGGAAATTAAATTGATGTCAAAAAGTTTCCTCACAATATTGTCAAAATTAAAGCCAAACATTTTCAACCTTAGGCTATTTAAGTATAAGGTGAAATGTTGAGAAGATTTTTTATCTTACTTGGATCTACTGATATGGCTGAAATAAGAGGGCCATAAGTTCCTCTAACTGGAATGCCTGTTGTCCCTTTTCCAGCCCAATAAAAGTGAATCTTTAATGTGTGGCTTGTTACAGTCACAGTAAATTTCTTTACAATTGGCCTACCAGTGCCACCAGCTTCTTCTACAATGTTAAAATCTTTCAAAACCAACTTTTCCTGTATAAAATCAAGCCATAAATGATAAGCATTTATAGATAAAAAAATTCATGCAGTTTTCTTTTTTTCTTTTTAGTATGATAATTTATTTACCTGGATATAAACATCAAAAATACGCCTCCCAAGACTATTAAATGAACTATCATTTATGAAAACAATCTCTGCAAAGTGGAGGTTTACTGTGTAATTCCCATTTATAAGGCAAAGTCCATAGTAAGTAAGAGAGATAGGAGAAACACGTGCTGTGGTGTACAGTTGTGCATCAGGAGAAGATACATTGGATATAGCAGATGTATTGATCTGAATATAGGGATCAGAATCAATGTTATTGTCCATAAAGTTTCCAGTGCTGCTAAATGCCCAAGACTGACTTGTGTAAAACATAGAAGCACCTCTTGGCTCTAAATCAGCTTGGTATGTGGTGTTACCTCCAGCAATCATCTCTTCACCGCCGCAATTAATATACAAGGAGTAATACTCTGAAAAAAAATTACAATGCACAGAAGAAAATGAATATTTGTCCAAAAAATATAAAATGAAAGTGACATGGAAAAACCTAGTTCATTCAATTGGACTAGCATCTGTCTTAGGCTCTTCCCTCTCTCCCACCTTCATCTTATTTCCTAATCTCAATAAATTTATTGTCTCTTGCTCAAATTAGATTCTTAAAAGCAATTTAGAACTTCAAGAAAATTTTTAAACAAAATCCTAAATTATCCTGAATTTCAGAAGCTTAACTATATCTCATGACCAACAAGGAACTATGTGTTTATGTCCTACAGTTCAACTGTTCCTGCTATGATGCAGGAAGATTACTTTAAGATTAATTTCTGAATCACTGATCGAATTGAAATGAAGTTGGGATACTAGTGGCTTTCTTATAATTATCATTTTCCTTTTCTCCGTCTTACCTGCACAAAGAGGCATACAAAACTCTCCTTTCATTCAATATTGTTTAGTATTCATTTAAATCATAATAGTAGACTGTCCTCAGTCATTTGTTCCAATTTTCTGTTAGTGGTAGAATTTCCATCCCAATAATTGTAGGAAGTTATACCTCCACTTTCCCATTTTCCATGTTTCGTGGGTGGTTAATCTACCAAATTTGTATTTAGGCGCAGCTAAGGAAATAAAGATTATCTATCATTCAGAATCTAAACCAAGTCTTGAGTGCTTTTGTTGAGACTCTGGGCTCTAGAAGCAATTAATCAAATCAAATTCAATTATATATTTAATATTGGGCTTATAATGAGTTGGCCTTACCTTTAATACAAAATGACCTAAGCCATTTTGGTTGGTTCACCCTTCACATTATATGCCCTTTTAGTTAGTTGTATTTATCCGATGTGGGATTACCCACATACTCCAACACTCTCCCCTCAAGTGGGACTACCCACTTGACAAGCATACGATGGCCCAACACGGGTCCATCAGGGTATACCCAACACGAGAACTTTCCTCATGCAGGTTCGGGTCTCAGGCTCTGATACCATGTTGAGAATCTGAGTTCCTGTGTTGGAGTATGTGGGTAATCCCATATCGGATAAATACAACTAACTAAAAGGGTATATAATGTGAAGGGTGAACCAACTAAAATGGCTTAGGCCATTTTGTATTAAAGGTAAACCCAACTCATTATAAGCCCAATTTAAATATATAATTGAATTTTATTTGATTAATTTGCTCCTACAACCCAGATTCTCAACGGCTTTAAACTCATAGATGATAGATTCTCTCTTCACGAATCTGTCCTTTTAACCAGAGGTCGAAGAAAGAAATCCAGCACACCTACACCTAGCCTACCCCAGCTTACACTCTACCCTTACTCACACAGACCCATAACTCTATCCATTTCTAGGGACCCAACACTTATGCTTTAAATTAGTGAGAAAACTTATAAAAAAAAAAAAAAAAGAAGAGATATCAGGTCCTTTCCTCAATTACTAATTCATATTCAATATGGAAGCAGGAGTCCAAGCGACTTAAATTTTGAATTTCTAAATGTGATTGTTATTGCATGAGAAAGAACTCAAATACACTGTACACACATCCCATGCAGAATACTTCTTTAAACTCTAATTCAAGTTCTTTCACTCCCTTCAAACTCCACTAGCTGTCAACTGAATCAGAGTATGCCAATTGCATGAGGATGCATATTTTTGTGTAACTTTATGCTTAAATGATTTACTCACTTTTATTTGAAGAACATGGAAAGTTCTGTTTCAGGCATGAATGGACTTTACTTCTGTGACACAAGAAAAAGAAGCACACAGTACCATTAGTCAGCAATAAATTAAATAAGACATAAAGATCCATAATTTAAAGGGGGAACAAAAAAGAAAATGGACAATAAGAATATGCTTTGATATTCAATTTCAACTATTTGATAATACGTATCCAAGATTCTTACAATTTCTCCGTTGATGATGAGTAACTCTCTACTAAGTTCCTGAAGAAGTAAACAAAACATTTTACTATAATGCTTATAAATAAGTATTTGAGTGATAAAACAAGGACAAGAAGAAGAATAAGAAGAAGAAATATTTTTCATTATACTCACACGCTCCCTCGAGGACATTCAATTGGGCTTGAGCTTTCCCATGAGAAATTATTATCAGAAATATCCCTGCAGACAAAATGTGGAAAACATCATGAGCTGTCACGTATATGGTTCAAGAATAGCTTTAGTAAAACAATATCATCATATGATTTCCTTGTGAGCTTAACATGACTTCACAATTGAACGGAGTGAGTTACATTGGTTAATGCGACATTATTTTGCACATCCTATTTAAGATGCTCCAGAAACAAATGGTTCAAAATAAGAATTGCCTACAAGCTGTTTACCAGGAAAACTTTGGGAAGGAGTGGAACTTCAAACTTGAAAATAAATGTCAAGGAAATAAAACTTACACATTCTTGTTCCTTTCAAGCACCCATTCTGGTACAGATCCAGTGAGCTTGTTTCCTGTCAAGTACCTAAGGAAATAATAAATAGTAAATGTTATGCTAGCTCCAAGAGCCTATAGTTGATTATAAATAATAATTACTTGGGAAATCCACTTACATAAAGTCTGCTTTCCCCAAGTAAGAAAATGATGTAGGAATTTCCCCAGTTAAGTTATTGAAGCTCAGATCTCTACATTGATAAGGAAAATCAGATAACATGAGAAGAAAATGGGAAAATAGAAAAACTCAGAAGGAACTGTTTGTTTGCATGTGTATGGTTTTTTGGCTGACATGTTTATTGTCATGAACCAAAGTGATTCAGCAAACTACTTTTAACATTTGTTGTCTTTTTATGTCTGTGGTTCATTTAATGCTTGATATTTTTGTGAGTTGATTCAAACTATTACAGTAATGGCAGCAATGCTTGCTGTTACAACATGCGTGGACTACAAGCTTTTGGTGAAAATTATTCTAACTTTAGGGGCAAAATATTGGTGTACTTGTGCTCTATAACTAGAGTAAGATCTGTATGCAAGTTTTACCCATGCTAGCAGTAGCAGAGGACGGTTCGTGATTCTGAAATTTGCAGAGACTACGGCCATAATTGAAAATCAGACATGGTTCCCAAGTAATGCTTTTCATTACCAAAAAGGCAAAGAAGATCATTACCTTGCACTTTTAAAAAAACATGAGGTGAAAAATTATCAAGTTTGAGTTTATAAACCATTAAAAATCTGCAAATGGAAATTTCAAAATAAGATGATGATTAATGGATATCTTCCAAACGGCAAACTATGAATAATGTCAAATTCTTTTCTTTTTTCCCCTTTTTTGAAGAAATTCCCATACTGAAAACTATTGTAACTATTTAGGACTATTGCTTATGTAATAAACAATTCGCTTCCTTTTTAAATTAAATGTAACAAGACAGAAAAATCTACAAGTAAATTCTAGTCTTAGCTAGGATTATGATGGCCTTTACTGATGGAGATATTTTAAAGCCGAAACAAGCGCATCAAGATACACTACAAGGAAGATAAATGCGATTTTTGTTCCTTGCATAATAAGGAAGACAAAAATCTAAGGACCTACTACTGCCTTTTCCGGTGAAGCTACTTACAGATTTTTCAGTTTTTTCATGTGACCAATATATTCTGGGATCTCATCAGACAGCAAGCAATTCCTCAGTATCCTGCATTTGACAATGATGTTAAATATTTATATCTACTTGAAATGCACAACAAAGGGTGGGAGTACAAGCAGAAAAGGACATTTAATCAGAACAACTCCAACTCACAATGCCTTAATAGATTCCATATTACTCAAAGGTGGGAAAGTTGAACCTTTTCCTTTCAGGTCACTGATTCGTCTGAAAGTCAAAGAAAAGCAAAAGCAATCTCTTAAAACTCCTTGTCTATGAAGCCAAAATAAGAAGTGAGATATTATGATAACATACAGATCACTTAGGTTTTTCAAAGCAGAAATGCTAGAAGGTATAGGTCCCTCAAGTCCGCTACCCTGTATATGCCTGTCAAAAAGATGACAGAATTTAAACCAAAAAGAAAACTCTATATAAATTATCTCAAAAAAATTGTAAACTGTAAAAGCCTCAGGTTGGAAACTCACAGTTTCTGTATATGCGTCCATTTATTGATGAAAGTGGGTATAGTTCCTGAGAAATTATTATCACTTATCCTCCTAAAAGGTGTCAAAAAAAAATAAAAATAAAAAATAAAATAAAAAAAAAAAAACTTAGAAGGTGTTCCAGGTAATTATTTTTACAGATGCAAACACATAGGAAATTACAAACATGAAGAAACTGATTTAAGGAATTCCAGTAAAATTGTTATTGGTAAATGTTGTTGTTTTACATCATTAGAGCATAAACAAAAGGTTGGAATACTTAAACAATCACAATTACAATAAATAAAAATTATTGGCAGCAGAATCAGTTGGAATAATTTATCAGCTCGTTTTCCCGGTGAAATCCAATTCAAAGTACAGATATTAATGTAGGTCATATAGTTGTTTTGTGATTTCAACTAAAAAAATACAACAAGCTGTCTACTTACATATCAGTCAAGTTGGTCAACTTGCTTAGTTCTGTGGGCAATTTTCCTGTGAAAGCATTTGATGAGAGAATACTGAAGAAAAGATAATAAATAAGTACGACGTCGAAAATAGATCAAGTTCAATAATCAATGGGCATAAAGAAGACAAGGACTTACAATTTCTGTAGATTGATTAATTTTCCAATTTCTCGTGGAATGGATCCTGAAAACCTATTTCCCTCAACGCTTCTGCAACATATAAGCATTAATGTCATATCTTATAAAACAATTCAAGTCTATGTTTTACAGAATTTAATTTCAAATATAAGCTTTGTTTATAGAAATGAATTTATTTGTAAATTTTTATCCACAAATTATATTTTATTTAATTATATTGAATTCTATAAAATTAGAGGTTGTTTGGTATAAATGCATTCCATAAAACTTCAAGGAATTAATTTATAAATTCATACTTGTGGTTTCTTATGAATGAAAATTCATTTTTATTCTATATTTTCAATTTTATGAAATTGGTTATACATGAGCCAAATTCTACTAAAATTAATAGAATTTGTAACTGAACTTCAAACTTAAAAAAGCTACAAGCTAATAAAGCTAATGAATTTTAAGAATATGTTAAAAAGCTACACTTTAGAGAAAAAGATAATGGCAACCATTTGTTGATTTGTTGATTTCATTTATTGATTTCATTTATACCAAACAAGCCTTGGGTAAAACCATTTGTATATTTTTTCCAAATTCAATCTTTCACAAATAGTAATCATCAATAAATCATTAGAATTAAAACAAGAAAAGGAACAAAAAAGAGAGAGAATTCAACATACAGGTTTGTGAGAGTGGTGATGTTGGTAAGAACTTTTGGAAATGAACCAGACAATCGATTCCCCATAAAAGAGCTACACGAACATAAGAAAATAATACATTATAGGCTAGTTTATATGGTTAAAATAGAGAGAATCAAAGAACAAAACAGAGTATACTTACAGATTGACTAAGCGCAGGGTAGCCCATTGAGAAGGTATAGACCCAGTGAAGCAATTGCGACTGAGGTCCCTGTTTAACAGTCGAGTGATGGGTCAAGCTATAACTGAAAAGTATTTATATTACCAATCATTCAAAGAGAAAACTGTTATATCCTTACAGTAGTTGAAGGTGGCGAAGCTTGGAAAACTCTGGTGGGATAGTTCCAGATAGGTTTTGAGCCTTTAAGGCACTGCACACATTCATGCAATAAATTATAACGTCAATAACTCAGAAACAGCCTCAAATTATTAAAAAAAAAATCATATATTATTTCAGTTTTCAGTTTTTTTTTTTTTTTTCCTTTTTATGCTAAAGCAAGTATTTTTAATATACTATAAAATGAATTTTCATTTCTTTTTATTTAAAAAAATTAAATTGGCTATTCTCAAAAAAAAAATAAAAAAAATAAAAAAATGAACTGGCCAAATTAGTGAGCTTAAAGGAGGTTGCTCTGCTCTGTAATATTATTTTAGTTTATAGCTCCGCTGATAAATAAAATAAAAAAGGAAAAAAAAAACTTGGAGTGCTGAGAAAAAGAAGGAAAAAAGATTGAGGTTTTATTTTATTCCTTTAAGGAAACGTCTTTTTAAATAATAACTTTTTTTAGTATTTCCTAGTTTGAAAAGATTTTATTTTTGAAATTAGTTTTTAAATAATAACCTTTAATTTTTGGGTCAATAAAATCCAATTTTTGTTGAATTAATATAAAAAAATATTTTAACACATTTAAAAAGAAAAATAAAAAATTGATATTTAATACTATAAACGATAAACATTGATTTCTGGAAAATTAAAATTGATTTTTTATATTTTATTTTTCTCCATTTTTCTTTTATTGGACAAGGTAAAAAATATGTAAAAATAAAAAATAAACATGTATAATTTTGTTTCTTTTGAGTTTTTCGTTGATAAATTGAATTAAGTAAACATAACTATGATGAATTTTGATTGTTTGTGGTATTATACAATATGTTAAAAACTTTCATTTGAATTAAATAAAATAGTCTTGCAATTCTCTTTTTTTTTTTTTTTTTTTTACCTTTGAATTTTTATCTTTTAAAAAAAATGAGAATAATGTTAGTATATTTTTATACAAACAATAATTGGATTTAAATGATCCAAAAATAAAGGTACTGTAAACATCAACTTTAAAAAAAAAAAAAAGAAGCTTTCATTGCTTCAATCGCTTTCCAACCCCACGTGTTTGCAATATTTTTAACTTTCTTAACCGGAGATAATGAATCCCTACAATCTCCTCCAAATATCTTAAGTGGATCCCACACAGAAAATGACCCTACAGCGGAACCATCGAATGAGGCATGGCCCAATTATCACAAACCCACGCGGCCGCCGCTGGCCACCGGCCTCCGCCACCACTATCCCCACCCCAAACAAACACACAGGAGAAATTTATCAAACAGGTAGCAGCAGACAATAATGGCTAAAGAAGAGTAATACATGCTTACTACACGGCAAGTCGTATTGTTATTGAAGCTGCAATTACAGTACACGCTGCTCTCAAATCCTTTCCTTTCATCCAAAACTCTCCAATTCCCTTCTCCACTGCATGGATCCTTCCCGAAATCCCAATCTTTCTTCCCTAGTTTCTTCGCTATATCTTTCAATACCTTAACTGCAAAAATTAATTAGTAAATATGTAACCTTAATAGAAGAATCAATACTAATTATGGAAAGCGGAGAAGATTAGAAGAAAGCTGAAGATGTGTTAACTACATTAAATTATTGCAGTACCTTCTGATGGGTGAAGCTTAGCAGTGGCTGCAAATCCAAAGGAAAGAAAAGAGAAGAAGGAAATGGAACAGATTATAGGAATAAGAAGCAGCTTTGGACTTGCCAAATGAGTTCTCATTTCTTTCTTTTTTTTTTCTTGCTCTTTTTTTTTTATGAGCTCTGAAGCTTTTTGGCTTTCCTCTCAGTTGAGAAAAAGAGAAAGAAGGAGACAAGATTTATTATAGAAAGAGGTGTAATGAATGGACGAGGACCAACTGTGACAATATTTAGTATTAGACTGTATTATTTAATGATTACGATCATAGGGCAGCATTTTTTTTGTATAATAATATTATAACATGCGTGTTTAAAGCCAAGTGGTCAATCTCTGATTGTTGTTTACATTTGTTAATCAAGGTTATTTTCTTATAATTAGTACTTGTCAACAGCTGATGGATTTTATCCCTTCCCTCAACATTCTTTAGCTTGTATTTGTAATTGTAATTCTTGCTCCCTATAAATTGCGTTGCTCGTAATGTCTTGACCCAGTTTGCATTGGAATTTTGTATGTCTATTTCGATAAACAGTGCAGATTGTAATATATTTAATATGTTTTTTACATAGTATCTAATGGAGAAAAAATATAATTAATTTTTTTTAGTATAATTAATGTCAAGTGTTATATACACTTACTCTTAGTGTGCAGTATAATTAATTTTAGGATTATATTATCTTTTGCCTTTTTCTTTTTTTGTTTCTAGATTTGTCATAAGTCAGCCAAATTCCAACGAGGACTATGTGGGAGCTGGGATTTTTGAATGTCAGCTAAGCCTATGTTATTCGCAACTGTGCATTCAGGGATTAGATCCTCAAATTTTATATGCACTTATTATATTGATTGGTCACTAGATTTTTTTTTTTTTTTAATATTTAGAAATGGATCTAAACTTGGATCAATTGTCAAGATATATATACACTTATGATTAACTATATTTTGGTGTGTGATTGGTCACTAGATTAATAAATTGAGACCGAAGCAAAATTTATATACGAGAGAATTGAAATATATATATATATATATATATATATTTTTTTTTTTTTTTTTTTTTTTGAGAATGTATGTTTTAATACTTGAGAGAGCGAAATCTAATCTAATATATAATATATGTAAGGGTTAATTATCACTTTTTTTGTACGTTAAATAGTATGCATAGAGAATATTATATAATTTGCACAATCAACTGTAATTACAACAATATCACAGTTGATTAACCCCTGATATAACAATATCAAAATTTTCATGGCCTAACCCAGAAGGATTATGAATGCATATTACAGTTAAAAAATTAAAAATATAATTAATAAAGTGTTAATTGAAATTGCAAATGATTTTAATATTTTAAAAATAATAATACATTTTTTAATAACCATTTCGATATTGTAATCATTTTTTAAAAAATGGATTCTTCAATTACTTATTTGCTTGTAATTCCATATGATCACCCTACGTGAATGTGAAACTGACGTGGCTGGCGATTTTCTTTCAACCGAACTCATATCATTCATATGTATAACTCTTTTTTAATTTATTTCTTTTTTTAAACTGGCCTAACTCATTAACTCTTGTCATGTGTAATGTAAGTCATTCCATTCCTTGCTCACGTGCTTTTGTTGGGTATTTTTTTAAAAGAATTTTTAGTATTAAGTTATTTCACGTTATTAGTTAATAATACTTTATATGTAATTTTTAATATATAGTATACATAATGTATCTGTACCTAAGACTGATTATATTATACTAATTAATTCATATTAGATTCACTATTTAATACAGCGATGAATTTTTCATTGAGAAATCCGATGCACTGACGTAACATTGCATGTTATATAATAGGAAATAATCATTCTCTGAATTCACTAAATCTGTAAAAATATTTGTGATAAAATAGTTCGAATTTAAAATCTTTCACTTCTCACGCAAGTAAAAATACTTCTCGATCGATTTTTTTCAATATTAACACGGCGGTTATCAACAAAATATAGACGGCTAATATATTTCCATCAGCTTCGATTCTGCAGGGTTTGACTTTGAACGTAAAGGAGGGTTTGAAGTTATGATTTTAGGCTTCAAAATCAATTGTCCATTTCCAATAAGAGTAGTAGGCGTAGCAAGCAAACAAAGAAAGCCGACAGTCATAGTTCAGTTTAAAGCTATACGCGTTTTATGGTAGGGAACAGATAAATAGTTACCAGTTTGACAGCGAAAGAAGTCTATCCTTATTCAACGCCAACCCATTACAAAATTAATAGGTACGGATTTGAGTTTACCATGTGATTATCTTATTAATCACTACTCATGATTTAATCAAAATCACCTATGATTCATATTACTAGGAGGTAAATTTTTTTTCTGTATTTATTAATAATACCTATTACCCAATTTTAACAAAATTCTCACGTTCATTGGGAGTTAAAATTAGTAGGCATTCTACTTTTTATATTTTAATTAATGAATTATTGCAAGTCTTTTTGTATTTAATTTTTGACACATTGATTTATGATATTTATTTCAATTTACCCTAGTTGTGATACGAATATATATATATATATATATATATATATATATATATATATATATATATATATATACTACTAAAAGTATACTCTCATCCTCTCCTTAACGGGAGACGATAGACTAATTCCTTTTAAGGCGAAAAATAAATATGTTAAAAGTCCTCTAACATTCCATTTTATATTTAATGCACTTTAACTATTAGATTAAGGTTGTGCTCGAAAGTCAAAACGCTAAATGCTATTTTTCATAATGTCGTTAACATTGAATTTGAATTGCCTTTTAAAAGTTAATGTAACATTCTATGAAAAGTTAATCAATGTAACATTTAGTTTTTAGTATTTCATAAAAAGCTATTCGAACAGTTATATCAAAACAGTTAACAGTTATAAAAAATAATACGCATTCAAAATAGTTATTATTTTGCATTTAATAATATAGAATTTCCAAATTCCCTTCATAAGAAAAAAGGGCAAAAACGCGTGGAGACGAAAGAGAAAGGCGTCTTGTGGGGTATGAAACGTTCGCGTTCATCTTTGATTTTTGATTTGAGCCATAGACACGAGCGACAGAGTGTGATTGCTAGCTGGCTCTCCTTGTCTTATTTGTATCATTGACTTTGACTTACTCAAGTGACGCAGCTTTTAAAATCACTATTCAAAACTCACTCACGCAGACATTTTCCAAATAAAAATGTTTGCCTAGGCTTTGCGAAAACAAATACGAAATATGGTACGTTACTATGTTTTAAGACGGTGTCGTATGTAATCCTTCCATCCCTACAGTATAAGTCTAGAAGCATACAATACAAGGGACCTCATACAATACAATGGGAAACCATAGTGGAAAGCATTCTAGGTAGCTAATTGACAAAATTAGAAGAACAAGAGTGCTATAGTGGAATGCATGAAAAGTTTTGGAGGTTCTGCCATTTGTATTTTTATTATAGGTTGAATTATTTTTTAGTCCTTGTATTATAACATATTACACTAATTAAAACTTTTATCTTTAAAATTTAATTTAAGAGTCTTTGTATTTCATAACCAAGTTCAACTAGTTAGTATATTTTTTCCACTAAACAATTATTAATAACTCAAAAAAAATTCAACAAATGCATATATGTTTTTGAAAATTACCTTTATTTATTATTTTTCTTATTCTTCATCCATCTTTATTTTTTTCTTAACCTTCTAGTTGAAAAATTAAAAAATTAATAAAAATACTGTTATAAATAGAAGGTGATAAAGTGTAAGAATTATAATTATTTTTTAAAAAAATAGAGATCTTAACTGATATAATATCTCGAGCTAAAAGGTAAAATTAAAATTTCAAAATAATTTAATATAAAAATTTAAGCTCAATACATAAAATGACACATAAACTTTACAAAAATAATTAAATAGCATCCTCAATTTTTAAATTGATTAATTAAATCTTTCAACTATTAAAATTACATCTATTAACGCTTCAATCTATAATGTTTATTATATTCAATTACTAAATATATGTTAAATAAGTGCAAGATTTTACATATTTTTTTATAAATTATTAAAAAATAAATTTATATATTTTTAATCATTTAATAAATGTTCAACGTACACTTTGCAACTTAAACTCTACAACAGATATAATATTATAAATTAAAATATTCAAGATGTATAATTTTACTAGTTGAATAATTTAATAGGCCATGTAAACGTTAAAGTTACTACCAAACTTTTCTTATAAAATATCGATGAAAATTTTATATATTTGGCTAGAAATTTAATATAAAGATGCCATAATTGGATAGAGCTAAAGTATGGATACTATTAAGTTAATTTTGGAAAGTACAACTATTAATTAATATATTTAGCTATAATAAAGGATTAAATAGTAACTCACCTTTTAAAGAAATAACTATTTAATTTTTTAAACTTGATCATTATATTTCCTATCATTTCTTATTGGTGTTGAAGTTTTGCTCCATTAAGTCCTTTATCTAAAAATATCATTTTTATTGTTAATTAGGAGACTAAATAATTTAATAGCAAATGCGAGAAACTAAATAGTAACACTATATTAAATATGAACGATAAAATAATTGAATGCTAAATAGTAATTAATCTATAAAATGACACTATTTGGATTTAAGAACTAATTATAGTTCAATAGAATTGAATTTTAGGGACTAATCAGTATATTTAGCAAATAAGAGAGATAAAATTATAATTATAACAAATCTAGAAGGACAACATGATTATTTGTTCTCAATATATAGCATGTTTTCCTAAAATGTGACATTTTTTTTTTTATAAACCTTCACTTGGCCCTCCATTTGGCATTTCTTCCTCTTTTATTTATTATCATAATAATTATTCTCAATTACTTCTCATTAAAACATATACTTTGAGAAAATGAAATAATTATTTTTATCATAATATTGATTTTTTATTGATTATTATAATTTAAATTAAAACATAAATTTACAAGATATTTTGCTATATTTATTACATTAAATTTTGAATATCCCAAATTATAAAATTATTTATTTACAAATAAATTTTATATAAATATTGATCAACAAAAATTAAAATGTTAAAATTGAATAATAATATTAAATATTTATTAGCACAATCAAGTGGCTAGTTACGAGGAAATCTGGATTACTTATAATTAGGCAGCGGAAGCAGCACGCGACTTAGCGGTTGCTCTTTGCAAGGAAAGGAGAGAAGTGCGATCCCATTCCATTCCACAGCCTTAAAGGCGAAGGAATCGCTTCATTTTCGTCTCTTTGACTCTCTCTTTAAGCTTCTCTTCTCTTTGTAAAATTAATCAACCGAAAAAGAAGATAATTTAGAGAAAAATGGGACTTTTATCTAATAAGATCGGAAGAGATGAGCTGAAGCCAGGAGATCACGTATACTCTTGGAGGCTCGTTTATGTATACGCCCATCACGGTCTGTATCTATATTTCCATTTTTCATTTTTTCTTATTTAAGTCTAAAACCTTTGCAATATTTAATTTTGATCTCTACTTGTTCGGCATTTTGATTTCAATTTAGCATTCTACAGTCTGGTATGGTAGTGTGGTGTCAAATTTATCTTTTAGTGTGCTGTCAAATTATTCCTCATTGAAATTTGAGTTCGTATTTTGTAGTTTATAGCATTTTTTATGGGATTTTGATTGTGAAACTAATTATGGAGACCCATTATGCTGATTGGTGAAGTATCTTCAGTATTCTGTTTGTTTCCCGCATTACATTGGTGTAGTGAAGTTTGAATATTGGAGTATAATGGTTGAGAATTTGATGAGAGTTATAGATTTGCAAGAGCAGTTGCATTTCTATAATCCAATTAAGGTGGATTATATTAAAGATCATCTCTTTTCAATTTCTAATTGGTTGCGAGCAATTATCTTACTCTTATATCTCTATCTTTGTTTATTTGAAATTGCGATAGAATCATCTTGCTTCTTTTAATATATTTAGGCATGTAGTTGGCTGCCCACTACATACCCCCCACACGAGTGCAAAGGCATCCATTAGGTGATGGTTGGTCAGGGAGAAGGAACAAGATTGTATTTGAATTTGGATCAGAATAGATGAGAATTCTTTTCGAATTCTGTTTAATTTGGCAAATTATCATTAGTATTCGATTTACTTTTGTTACTGACATTAGTGTGCTAAACTTTGAATGCTGGAGTTTAATGGTTGAGAATTTGATGAGACACATAGATTCATCTATAATCCAGTTGATGGAGTATATTATAGATATTTTCTTTTCGATTTCTGATTGGTTGGGAGCAGTTCTCTATTCTTATAAACTCTGTCTTTGTTTATTTCCAAATTGTGATCGAAATATCTTCCTTTCTTTCATTATATTCAGGCATGTTTATGTAAAAATGTACTGTCCGAGTTCTTTGATTAAGATGCTCCCCTCATAGGAAGTAGACCAGACCTGTTTGGAAAATAGTTAGAAACATTATTTCATGGATGGTTTATGGAGAAAGAACAGGATTTTGTATGAATTTGGATCAGAATAATTTGTAATAGTAATTAATGTGTTTAATATGATCCGATCTATATATTTGACTGATACTTAAAAAAAGAAACCATCTCTAGTTTTGAATTTAAGTAATGGACTAGAAAATTAGGCCTTGTTGGTTTATGCTAGGAAACGTGATTCGGTTTACTGCATAATAAGTTACTGCATAAAATTCACGATTTGTGGGCTGCAGGGTGCAGGCTAATAGATTGGACTTGTATCACTTCATTTTGGTTTTTAACATTGTTGGTCATGTATATTCAATTCATGCTATTGAATTCTATTTTAGGATTTTATCATTAAATTGAATAACCACTAAGTACAAACCTATTGCTATGAATGTATCTTATCGCTGTGAATAAAAAATATTTTAAATTTTGAAATCTCAACCGTCTATTTCAATATGGATGAAATTAAAATGATTTTTTAAGTTTAACCAGTAGGGGAGGATCTCAGTCTGATGGGTTAGGAAGGTGTAGGGTTAGTCATGTTTCGATTGATTCAAAATTTTATTTGAACGCACACCTTTTCTATGCTCATTTTTGAGTGCTAACTTTAATTTCTTTATTAATTCTTTATTGGGTCTCTAGATGGAAGTTCCTCCCTTCCCATTCTGTTTGTTAATGAGAAACTACAAAAAGCAGCCAGATATAGTTTAAGCTTCAGTTGTAAATCACTATGATAAATGATGAATGTATGAAATTCTCAAAACCACGACCCATCATTATTGTCTCAGTATACCAGTTTGGTATCAATAATATAAAGAAAAGAAAATCTACATTGATGTTGTTTAAGTGGAAGTCAGAAATGTTTTGAGTTTAAATTCTCACAAGTGGCTTTGCTGAATTCAAAGTTTTAATCTCTTTGCGATCTCAGTTTTCTTATGGTTTTAATGGTTTATTATGTTGCAAGTTTCCTAATTGTAGATAATTCTGATGAGGATTCTTTGGATTGTTTGTGACATAAAATTGTGATAAACTTAGTTGTCAGTGTGAATTTGTAAGATCATAAGAACTAGGAGTTACTAATACAGAAAACATTTTGGTAAGGAGATGGTGTGAAGATCCAATCAAGAAATTTGCTCAAGTGCCATAGTTGATTTGAGGAAAGCCCTTCTTGCAGTAACGGTGCATTCCCCACTTTGCTTAGTAAAGTAGGAAATGTGATGCAGGAGCATCCAAATCAAACTGGGAAGTTTTTTAGTTTTCCTTTTTGAATTAAGGTGTTCCTATATAGCATGTATTCAGTTAATTAATTAGAAAACATTTTGGGTTTCCTTCTTTATTCATATATAATCATATTTTGTTCTAACTAATATAAATAGAATGACAACATTTAGTTTATGTTTGTGCTTGGAGCAACTTTAGCTAACCAAACAGATTATTTGATGGAAGTTTCCCATGGGGTTGAAATATACCTCCAAGCAACATTTCTAATTAATAGAAAGCTTTTGTAAATAAGTAAAAGTCTGTGCTGAACCAACTTTGCTTGCTCAGAGAAAGGATAAATTATTTGAATGCGTTGTGATGTCGTTTGCTCTTGCAAAAGTTCCAAGCACGTGGTATTCTAAAGAGGAATTTAGGCGAAGTGATCTTCTTCTTATGGTTGATATACCTAAAATATTTTCTTGTTGGAGCTAAGTTCTTTTCAAACCCGAGGAGAATGATGCTGAGTTCTTCTGGTTGATATTATTGGAAAAATTATAATCATGCATTTCAAAGTTTTTTATTTCATTTTATTGATATCTGCAATTTAGCAATTGTACATCACAAGTTTGTTTACACTTTTGTTGGAGATGTATTACATAAGTAACTTGCTGTCCATGTATGTATGTTCAGCATCTAGTGATGCAATTGTCAACAATAACAATGAAATTTTCCACCATGACTAACTTGTATCTGATTTCACTCTAGGGATATATGTTGGGGATGGAAAGGTTATCCACTTCACTCGTGGAGCAGGTCAGGAAATTGGGACAGGCACTGTGTTAGACCGTATTATTTTCAGCTCTTCTCCCTCTCATCCTTCAGACAATCCATGCCCGAACTGCGGTGATCAATCAAGACTTGATGGTGTTATCTCATCCTGTATAGACTGTTTCCTTGCGGGTGGGAATTTGTACCTCTTTGAATATGGTGTCTCTCCAGCCTTCTTTCTTGCCAAAGCTAGAGGAGGGACCTGCACCCTTGCTGCTTCTGATCCACCCGAAGATGTCCTGCATCGGGCTTTTCTCCTACTGGAAAAAGGTTTTGGTGTCTATCACATCTTCAAGAACAACTGTGAGGATTTTGCAATATACTGTAAGACAGGCCTACTCATATTCACAAGCATCAGCGTTGGTCGGAGTGGGCAGGCAGCATCCTTTTTAGCTGCTGCCAATGCTATTATTTCTTCACCACTTCGATTTTTAACGACCAGTGTTAGTGGGTTGGCAGCTGTTAGTTGTGGTATGTATTGTGTTAGCCGGTTTATTTCTGACATTGGAATACGTCGAGATGTGACCAAAGTGTCTGTTGAGAGACTCGTTTCTCAATCCAGTTTAGAAGAGCTGGACATTGCAGCCGATGCAGCTAAGGATAAGTAATCTTATTTTACCAACAGCAAATTATGTGGATCAAAAAAGAAATATATCTATCTGGTTGATATTTGTGACTGTAAGTGCAGAAAACTTGTTTAATGTTTGTTGTACAATGCTTCTAACAATGTGTTATTCTTATTTGTTGGCCACACAGTTTATTTGTTTATAGGGAGTGATTTGCTTAGACTGGGTTCATGGCTCCACTTATGAATCAAACCAATAAAAATATGAATTTTTGTTGAAACGAGAGTATTTTTGACCATGTATTAGGGGAAAAAAATGATTAAATAAGAATAATTTTTAAAAAAATTTCTATTTTCATTGATTTGATTCATTGGTAAATCAAATGGAGCCAGTCTAGCCAAATATAATCTAAATAATCTTAAACTACTCATGGCAAGTATAATCCTAAATCTAACAATTTGTTGTTGTACTTTAAACGATATTTATTAATGTATATAGTTCATTTAAAAATTATAGGATTTAGTTTAGCAATACTAAATTTTGCAAATTGAATTTATAACAGTTGATAAAAAATGAATGTTTTTAATTTTAGCAAATATAAAAAGTATGAATCTCAAATGAATCTAATGAAATTTTCTAAGTTTATTTATACCAAACAAGAATAGAATTTGATTCTAAAGCTAGTGCATGATTCATCAACTGAAATGTAATTTAATTTCATCAACCTTAGAATATTTGCTCTCTATAGAATCTTAATTTGGGTACGTGAATCTATTGCAAAATTTGTAATAAAAATGACCCATTACCTCCATAATAATTTATGGCTTTCGCTTTTAAATGGTTAAATAATTTACCTAACCATTTAAATAAGAAAAATAAATTGACAATTAGAAGTAAAATAATCGAGGGAGCTCAGAATTATTATTAGGATGAAGTTTCCATCGCATACTATTCTTTTTTTAAAAAAAATAAAATAAATATTTGGTATCCAAAATTTATTTACCCGATTAATTTAGATTTGCAACAGACAAACCTACGAAAAGGGTGAAATATTTTCTCCCGAGTATTTAAAGAGGCTTTTTAAACTTAAAGACCCCTCGCTTATATTGGTTTGGCATCTTTAAATATGTGAAAAGCATATATGCAAGTTAGTTAAAATATGATCAAATCTAGGAAATGGTGTAGGAATCTTCTGTATAGAAAATGGAGGAGAAATAGAATCTTCTGTGCAGAAAATGGATGAGAAATGGGAAGGAAGGATGCTTTGGAATCCAGGCACAGTAGACAAGCACATGTGAAATGTTGGTTTGGCAACACCCATTAAGAAGGAAAAGAAAAAGATCGATCATCACACACTTTATCTTTTTTCCACTCATTTTTCCATTGCGGGAATATGAATATTAGGCTCCAACTTTCCCAGAAGCTAGAGGATTCTAGTTTATCCAAAAACTCTAAATTACTATAATATTTTTCACACAGAACACCGATTCCTAAAACCATGTGACCTATATTCTTTAAAAGGAGGAAAGCTTACATGGAAACTACTATATAAGAGCATTACAGGTGGTATAAAGCTCGTCATACCATTAATTCTAGTACTACTACACAGTAGATAGAGGTTGAAGAAGAGAGATATGCGACCCACAGGAAGAGGCAATTCTACAGAGAGCTCAAGTAGCAGTATTCTTAAGCAATGGAGCTCACCCCTTCCATATGTATTTGTAGGTTTAGTAATAATCTTAGGGCTCATGTCTATTGCTTTGGTCATTCTTGCTTGCTCTAATTACAAGTCATCGAGTTTGTTATCCAGACAAAAAGAAGAAGAGGAGCCCAAAGAGACAACAGCCACAGTAGTTGCTATGGAGCCTAAAATTGTTGTGATCATGGCCGGTGATCACCATCCAACCTATGTGGCTAAACCTTCTGCTCTAAATTGCCATAACCTTTCTAGTTAGATAGAAAAATAGACATTTGTCTTAAAATATTCACATGGATGGTTTTAGACTTCTGTGTTTCTTGCCTGAGAAATTCTTAGGTATTGAGTTTTCTGATTTTAAGCTAATCTTTAGAAATATAATAACAAAGTTGATTAATTATAGTTAGAAAAGAGATGTACTATATGTAAGAAAGTTTATATAGTCTTTTGTGTACAAAATTATGTAAATGTATGAGATATAGATTTATACTTCGTGTATTTATATTTTGATAACGTATAACTTTTAACATTTTAATTAAAATTTTTTGACAATATACTCGTTGTTTTTTCCTTCGAATTTAACTAATTAAATAATTAATATCTTTTATCTTTTTCTCCGGATTTAATCAATTAAACAATTAATGTCATTTTTTATCATTTTAAATTAAACAATTATTGATAATAAAATAATTAACAGCTATTAAAACGAGTAGAACACTTCTAAAAGGCACAAGTTGTGCTTGACACAATTTCTTTAAATTAACTATAATAATCTTAATATAATAACTATGACTTCAGCAACGCTCTACAACATCGTATCACTAACAGTAAAATAGAAACATAGTTTAAATTTTTTCTGATATTGTCATCTTTTCACCACATTGTACTGTAGTTGTGCTGGCACATACTGTGCCAAAAGTATTTATTGAAACAATGAATATTACTGAACAGACTCTATAAATAACATATCTATAATATATGCATGTATGCGTCTGCACAAACATAAAAATAAAGGTATACATCGGAAGAATTGGAAGTAAAGTACATATGTGGGTTAGCAATAAACCCTCAAAAGCAAGCATCCAGACAGCAGTAGCAACACCAGCCAGCACAACTACATAGAAAAAACATTATTTCATTAGCAGAATAAAAATTTTTGTGTGAAATGATTCTTTTTGTATGTAAATAATTACATATAGCAGAAAGAGAGAGATATTACCATCCCCTCCAAAACCCATCTCCCTTGGACTTAGTTTGGCTTGGAGAATGAGGAGGAGAGTGATTACCATTTTTTGTTGGATAATTTGCTGGTGATGGAGCTACATATGGATTTGGAGAGGTTGCAGGAGGATATGAATCTGCATAATTAAATATATAAACTTATATCCCTTTGTTTGATGTAAAATGATTCAAATTTAAAAAAAATACCTGCTTGAGTTTGGCTGCTCATTCTTGAAAATCAGAGCTCTTGACACAAGAAATTAAGGAATAATGTAGATTAGTGGAAAAGAGAGGAGATGAGAGGTTAAGAGATTTTTAATTTTACAGCAGACATAAAAATGGAGAAGATGTAGTGGAGTGGTTGTATTGTATTTGCTGTAGCTACTCCAATAATACAATACAGTGTTGTTTTCCTTATTACTGTTTCTTTTTTTTTAATTATTATTTAAAGAAAAGGTTACAGGATAGAATTGATTTTGACCCTTAAACTTTTTTTTTTTTTTTAATTTCATTAGGTCCAAAATAAAATTTTAAATTATTTTAGGACAAAAATATTATATAATATCTATTCTAAGAAGAGATATGTTACAAGATGACATCATTTGTGGGGTGGGTGGGGATGATGAGCCTTCCAGGAAGTTTCTTTAACTAGATCGGTATCGATGATCCAAAGTTTTTATATATTAATTAAAATTCAAGAGAACTTTAAAACCAAACACATTGCTTTTCTCTTTATAGATATTAAAAAAAAAAAAAAAAAAAGAGTAATTTAGAGTATTTTTCAAAATTGAAAACTTTCTGAATAGCCTAATGGACTCCAAAATAATTTTAAAGTAAAAATATTAGAATTGTAAATGGGCTAAGTCGAGTTCAAACTTGACTCATTTCAAAATAGTTAAGCTCAAACTTAGCTCGAGTGGATTTAATTGGTTTTATTTATTGAGCTAATTTATGAGTACGACTTAGCTCGACAAAATTGATTTACGAGCTAATGAGCTAGGCTTAAATTTGGCTCAATAAGTTTATGAATGAATTTGAGTAAATTTTTATCGAGTTGAGTTTTGAATA
Source organism: Jatropha curcas (assembly GCF_041381405.1). Taxonomy (NCBI): domain Eukaryota; kingdom Viridiplantae; phylum Streptophyta; class Magnoliopsida; order Malpighiales; family Euphorbiaceae; genus Jatropha; species Jatropha curcas. The sequence continues at coordinate 22,395,062 of NC_143155.1, forward strand.
GCTCACAAATATTTTAATAGTTATATTAAAATATTCATATTAATATGCAATCAAGAAATATCTATATAATTTTATTAATTAACAGAAATATTTTTTTATAGCACTAAATCGCAAATTGAACTGTGACAGACCATTTTATTATTGTTTGATTTGATTAAATGATTTGATTTAATTTTGCTTATTATGTCCAACTTAAAAAATTCGGGAAAACGCTAATATTATGTCCAATCCAGCTTAATTAAACTCAGTCGAGAACGTGGTTAACAAAAAATAAGCCAAGCCTTCGAGCAAAACCCATTGTCCAAATTTAAGTGGATCTTTGGCCCATCTCAGGCTCTTTTGCTTAAAATGATAATATAATAAATAAATAAATTAAAAGGGTGATTATTTTCAGTACCTATAATTTAATAAAATTTTTTAGATACATCGGAGATCCAATGGACTGAAATAGGACTAGTCCTCCCTTTCGAATAACATTCACTAAATGGGAGATAACTTTTGTAGTGTAAAATACTCGAACTTAAAACCTCTCATTCCTTGCATCTTTAACATAAGGTAAGAATACCAAACAACCGCACTTAATTGATATAATTTAATAAAATTTATAAGCTAGAATTTTCATTTTTAGAATAACTAAATAATCCATTTATTTTATAAAATTTAATGGGGGATAAATTTATCGTTGTTATATGAAAGTGGAGCTCATAACACCATCACTCGATAAAAATTAAAAAAAATTAACAAAAGGATTATTTAGTTGAAAAACAAGAAAAGAAATTGCAAGATCCAATTGAATTTTAAAAATAGAAATCTTGAATTTTTAATTTTACCAAATTATAGAAACTAATAGAATTTTTTTCAATTTTTATATTTATATTTTTTATTCTTAAGAAAATATTATAATGCACTCATATTATATTTTTTTATAAATAAATTATCAATTTTATTCAAAACATTTATATATTACATTTCATAAATATCCCCAAATATGAAATTGGCTTTGCTATTGTGTTTTAGAGTTTGCTTTTCCTTGTTGTTTAGATATTTTTGGCTTCTCTAGTTTTTCACATCTCTTGCATGACGGTGGAATACACAAATTCACCTCTAAACTTTACAATTTTCACCTTGTGACATTTAGAATTTTACAAATGACCTATCGTACACTTAAAATTATAAATTTTAATAATATTACACACCTTTAGATATTAATATTAATAATTTTTAAGATTTTTTATTTACATCTGCAAAATATCAACTTGATATGTTGTTAACACGACTTTTAGAATAATAATTGTCGTAAATTTTAATTTGTTAATGAGTATTTAATTGAATCTATAAATTGAAGTGTTCAATAAAATAATTTAAAATTTTTAAATATTTAATAGGTATAATTTTATAAATTGAAATGTTTAATAAATGTAAATAAAAGCTAAGAGTGTCACATAATTAAAATAATAAAGTTTATAAGTAAATTTATGTAATCCGCCCTTGCATAATGTATAAAAAAAATTATTCTTTTTTAAAAGAATTATTAAGAGTGTCGTACATACATATTCCATTCAAAGAGACGTCCGTGGTGTAGCAGATCATCAATTATGATATTGTCCCGTCGTTTTGGTTTTTTTAACATTTTAATGGGCATAATATTAATTTCTTTTTCTTCTTTTTACGCTTATATATGAAAATAAAATACAAAAAGCCTAAAGCAATAGAATCAGATCTCCAGCTTAGAGAAAGTTGTCCTATTAGCACAAAACGACATGTTGGATCCTCACGTGGGGGCCAAGAGAGAGGGGAACGTCACGGTTGGGATAATACCAAACGACAAGTAACAAGAATAATTGATGGGCCAACGATGTCGGTTGAGAGAGCAGAAGAGGGCATATAGCAAGTGGGGAACAGCCCAATTCGTGCTTACTACAATGGGGACATGGAGTGCCCCAAACCTAATTCTCTAATTAAGTTCGTTTTGTTCCTTTATCTTAAGGGCTCCACCTTTTTGATTGGTCAATTATTTCTGCTTAATTACAGCTAATATTTCTCTTTTCACTTTCATGTTCAAATAGTTTTTAATAACGATAAAAAATTTGTATAATTTAAAGTGTTATAAAGTTAAAGTTGTAAAATTTAAAAGTGAATTTATATATTCAGTCGATCATTATATTCTATTTCTTTATCATGTCATGTCAATTTTGTGCATTATAACACGTAATTTGACTTAAAAAAAGTTTCACGAGTTGATGTGGATGAACACGCGAGCATGAAGAGATAAAACTCATATGCTAATTTTGTTTCACCGTGCTTTGACCTTTTTCAACTGATCAATTTTATATGTTCAAGAATATATGTAGATGCATTATTTTTGAGTTTGAATTATACACATGACCGGTCGTATTCTAGATTTTAAGAATTACTATATTCCATTTTAGATTTTAAGAATTAATCTATCCTATTTTTTTATTATTTTGTGTCAATTTCAAATATCATAATATTTTATTGGATTATAAAAAAATAAATTTTATGACATGCACTGGCATATCTAGAAAAGAAAATTAAAAGGAACAAAAAATTTTTCAAAAATTAGAAGTAAAATAAAAAAAAAAACAGTATTTTATGTGGTAAATTTTAAAAATTTCATAATTTTAGGGGGGTGAATTTAAGAAAATTTTTGGGCTATGGGTGGGGCCTCCCCTGGCCCCAACCTGATGTCACCGCTGATGAGATGAAAAGATATTAGACTTGCTGTAGAGTAGAGGGAAGTAATTGCACATGTTAGAAACATGCATGTAAAGAAAAAAAAAATTAATATGCTAATTTTCTTTTCACCATGCCTTTATCCTTTTTCCTATTATTGATTTGACACTGTAAAAAAATAGACAAGTTATTTTAAAGTTTGAATTACAACCATGACATGCTGTACCCTATTTTTTAAAAATTATTTTATTCAATGTCTCTGTTATGTCACATATATTGATTTCATGCACCGTAGCATTTAATTGATTTTACATAAAGTTTTTCGTACTGTGGTAGATAAAACTTGATACAGGTAAAATCAATTGCCCATGTTAAAAACAACATGCATGAAGAAGTTAAAGTTGAGACGAAAGCTTTGAAAATTAAGGTTATTAATTAATTAATTAATTAATTAATTAATTATAGAGTGTCCATTTTGGTCTACCAAAGTTAAAGTTGAACAATTTGTTTATTAAAAAAAAAAAAAAAGAAAAAAAGAAAAGTGGTCTTTGCTTTGAAACATTGCACTTTGCTTAGTAAATCATATCATTGATGTGAAGTCTTAAAGTAAATCATATCTCAAATAAGATTACATTTTGCATTAAAAGAATCAAAAAAGTAGGCAAGATGGCTTAATTAACTTGAGTATTTTCATTTTTGACAAGCAAAAATCATATATTACCACCTAAAGAAGAAGAGGACGAAGAAGAAGTAATTAAATGTTACCGAGAAAAAAAAACAAGAAAGAAAAAATTAAATCACTTCAGAAATGAATGCAGAAGTAAATTCTGGGAGTTGTCTGTCTGATCAAATATTAATTAACTTGTCGAAAATTGAATCCATTTCTACCTGTGATTTCTTTAACAAATGAGCAAATAAGGAGTTTTCCATATTGGATATCAGCGCAGCGATAAATTCTAAAATTGATTAATAATTTATAATATCAAAAATAATAACGGAAAAAACAATCAAAATAATATTAATATAAAATATCAAATAATATTGTATTAATAAGAAGCAAACTTTCACAAATGTTAAAGAAAGAATTACTTACTTGCTTTTTGGCTTGGTTTTTGCTTGGTTCTTATAAATGAGGTGAGAGGTGGTATTTATAGGCATTTCTACCTCCTCAATGTACGACTATGATTTACTTACAAAAATGTATGGTGAAGATTACATGGAGAATTCTAGAGTAGGTGAGATATTTTTATTAAAATATCTTGTGAGTAGTATTTTAGAATGTCCTAAGTATTTATACACTATATAGGTTTGGAGCATCCGTTTTTTAGCTTAATTTATTGTGATAGCCAATTTTAACAATTGTCTTTTCTAAATTAATCGGTGATATTTTATTAGTCCAGTGACAGCGTGAGTTAGACCTCTTGGCTCAAGAGTACTTTTTAGCTGTTGCACCAAAATTTCATTGGTGGGTTACTGCAAACTTACCCCTATTTCATTTATATCTTGCATTTAATACAAGATTAGATTGATGACTAACTCTACTAACTAGAAATAATATAATTATATATACAGAAGTTATAAATGTTTCTATTTTTCCTTCTAAGGACATATAAGAGAAGAGCACAAGTGCTGGAAGCTAGCTATATATACTGTGACAAGTTTCACACATATATAGGCTAAAAGCTGTAAGTGTACTAAAACTCCAGTTGGCTTCTTTGCAATATTTACAAATTTTTTTTTAAATAAAAGAATAATAAAAGGAAAAGCCTGTTCACTTTTTAATGCAGGACAAAATATATAAAGGTATGTCAAAGCTATATGAGGCAGTGAAGAGGGTCCTCCTTGTAGCCTATTTAAAACATGTGTCTTATATTCTCTCCATAGTTCTTGTTTTTGTTAAGACTGAACCATTCTGTCCCCTTTGCATTTAAAGCTATCGCCTGTTTTTATTAATGACCTATTCAGAAAGAATTAAAGATTGGATTGTTATTGAGAAACCCAATTTAAGACCTAGTGAACAACTCATGTCCTTTCAAATTCAAGAAAACTTTGGTATTTATGCCTTTTGTAAAGATTTGAGATTTCACTTTCTTTGACAGCTTCTAGCTGTATCTCTGCAGCCGATTCAAGTCAGAAAGCTAGATTTAATAAATGGGTTTTTGTTTTTATTTTATTTTTATTGTGTTTAGATTTCTCCATGTATAGCTTGTGACTTACTAATTACTTACCCGGCCATTAAAGATAAAGTGGCTCTTTTTTTGTTGTTTTCGAATTTGAGAGAGATCGGTATATCTGTTCTTTTTGTTTCTTGCTCTGAAATTATATACCTATAACTCTTTCTTTCTTTTTTTTTTTTTTTTTTAAACTAATATAAATCCTATTTAAGAACCCCCAAAATCTTTCTTTTCTTTCGTTCCTTATAAAACTTTCTGCCCTTTCTCCTTGTTCTTGTTTCTTGTTTTCTTGCTTTCTCGTTGGTAACAGTAATGGGGTCTTCCCAATTCTTTGGAGGAAAAGAAGAATGTCACAGCAGTGAATCTGGATGGACTATGTATCTTGGCTCGTGGGTTCAAGATGATGGTGATGATGATGATGGTGACAACAACGATAATGATCATCATGGAGGAAATTACGGTAAAAATAAGAATAATTACTATCAAGAAGATGATAGTGATGATTCTATGGCTTCTGATGCTTCTTCTGGTCCAAGTCATCAAGTCAAGAACGAAGATGAAGATGATGATGACGACCACAACGGAAAATATCATTCTGAGAGGAAAAATAACAAAGAGAAGCAAAAGACTGAAAGGATTAGGAAAAAGAATGGGAAAGAAGCAGAAGTGGAATCCATGGCAAGAAAAGCTGACAATAACAACTATTTTCCTGCTCAAAGTTGTTCCAAGCAGAAGGTAAAAAAAAGCATCAGCTGGATGGGAAAAAGAAAATAATTATTTTGTTTTTGTTGTTGTTTTGGTATGTTTTGCAGGAAAAATATATATATATATATATATATATATATATATATATATAAAACTAGCTAGGCTAAAACTTATTATATATATGTGTGTGTGATTATTTTTGTTATTATGTTATGTTCCAATTACTGGTTTTAGATGTTGTAGGATTTAATTTGAATCAAGAAGTTATAGTTAATTATGAGTCCATTCTCACATATACATATATGTAAAATCTGCATGAGATAGGTATTGATTGGTATATATATATATATATATATACGTAAAAGATGAAGCTAGATTAATAATTATGTAAAATCATATTGAGAAGTACTAATAATAATAATGTTGCTCATTTTGCCTCATAAATTTGAAGTAAATATAAAATTTACCTCAAAAATAAATTTTAATTTCTATAATTACCATTCCAACTTTGCACCAAATGAATAAAAACATAATTCTTACCAAAAATCAAATAAAGCAATAATTTTTAATATTTTTAATTAATAAAAACCATTTGATTTAAAAATAAAACATCTAAAAAATATTTATTAGTTACAAGTATTAAAAAATATTGTCTTATTTTATTTTTTAGTAAAAATTGAGCTTTTTGATCATTTAATTCAAAGTTTGGATGACATTTACATTGGAAAAAATAGAGGACTATTCTTTAATGTCAAGTCAATGTTCTTTGCATTTAATTTCAGAAAAATAAAAATTTTGAGTGGTTGTCACCTACTTAATCAGATAGTCTTGTTAATCATCAATGTACAAATTTAGTTTGAATTTATAATTATAGAAAAATACTAGATTAATCAGTAATAATTAATAGTTCCATCTGCTTTGGCTTTTATAAGGAAACTTCAGTTAATAGTAAAAGCAAGAAGGAGAGGGTACAAATGACATGTACAAGACCTGAAAAGAGCAAAATCTAAATATAAGCCAACCAAATATAATTATCTGTTTTGTATAACACAATCCATCCACGTGGCAAAAAAGAAGTGGGGTAGACAGGGGTTGGACCTTTGGGACACATGGCCATGCACGTGGGGTAACGATGATTTTAGTAATTTAGCCTAGATTTTGACAATTCTCTACATGCCCTGGCCCAACAACATTCAATAATGATAAACTCTTCCCTCCTCTTGCTCTTGCATTGCATGGTAATAGAGGAAATTGTGTTTTGCTTTGGCTTGATGCGTAAATTTGCCTTCGAGATTTACACGCTTTACTCCATGTCACTCTTAAGTTTACGAAAAATATATTTATATTTCAATAATAATTATATATTTCTTATGAAAATGAAATAATTTTACATTATAGATCTTCTGTAAACTTAAGAGTGTCGTAAGGTAAATTGCGTAAATTTTAATGATAAATTAAACATTTGGCCGTTTTGCTTTATATCATAGCTTCTAGCTATCCAAAGCTTGTAACTACATGTCTAATTTTTGAAAAAAAGAAATTAAATAAATAAGCGCTCTTCTTTGCTCATTCCACAAGTTAAATACATTGCCCACTAGGCTTATTTTGTTCTAATGATATAAGTATTAGTAGACTGTATATCAAAGACAATTTTATTTATAAAGTCAAATGTTTGAAATCTAGGGTGAAATCATTCAATTTTGATAAGAAAAAACTGACTCGTTATTGAATGCAGATCAACTATCAATTGCGACAAACAAAATCGTTGGAGGTTGTAATTGACAGTGACAAGAAGGTGCTATTATTAATCTGAAGAAGACACACACAAAGCACTAGCTAGAACAATGTAACACAAAACAGCTAGTGATGGCTTCACCTAAAGAGGATGGAAGCACAAGAGATTGATAAACACATATATATACATAAAAAGAGAGGGAATTAATTAATAGTACAGGGGCATGTGACTATAATATTTATGTATGCAAATATCACTTTCATGGGTTGAAAGTGCCAAATATAATAGTGGGGGGACATGGCTTTCACATCCCAATGAATATGACAATGTCATTTTCTAATTGCAAAATGACTCTGTCGAGTCATACAAGACTTGTATATTGTATAGACTGGATTTTGGACTCAACTACTAGCTGGCTTTCTGTCATTTCCTTGCCAAACTTTTGTGAAATTGACGCATAGTACCTCAACAGATTTTTAAATAGTTTTTAATAAATATTATTTTATTATAGTGTTTTAATTAATTTTTAAAAATTAAAATAATATTTTATAAAAAATTAATTCATATAACGTTTAACTTTTAACATTTTATAAAAAGCTATTAACGTTTAACTTTTAGCATTTTTATGAAAAGTTATTAAAAATAACTAACTGCTAAACGCTATTAAAATAGCTAATTTTACCCGAAAAGACCCTTAATGTATATATACAAAAATTCCATATATTTATCGAGATATCAACATGGTTATTCTTGAAAATAAGATACCATATGCATTATCAAATTGAAATGTCAGGTCTTATGAGCGGTAATAATTATTTAAATTAAAAAATTTATAAATATTTCTAACATTTTCAAAGAAATGGCAGCCTGCAACTATGTGTATATAGAGATAACCTCAGCAAAATAATTGCTTATCAATAACTATCCTGTCTGGCAAATGTTTATTAATTTTTGTCCATTATAGTTATATGTAGTTATGAAAGAAGAGTTACTTTTCACAAACCAGAAGGGTATATTCACCCACTTTGTCAGAAAAATCAAAGCAAATATTATTAGCCCTATCTTAATTATAATTTCATAATTGCCTTTTTCTTTTAAATTATTATTATTCAATGATACATATAAATGGAGGGCCAACCCTATCATTCGCCTCTTATAAAAGTTCATTTTTCTTTTCTTTAGAATATTATCCTTGTTGGGAATTAATATTTAATAATTATTATTGATCTTTTACCCTATGTTCCTATTATTTATTTTTAGAAAAATATTTCTTTCATGTTAGTCTCGACATTTAAGGCATTTTCTTAAAAAAAAAACATAATTTTTCATAAAAAAAGAAGTGAAATTTCTTTTTCATGAAAAAGAAGTAACGTTTTCAAATCATGTATAAGTGAATGAGCTTCATCGATACACCAAATCGATTATAAATAGTGATTTAAATTAAATAAGAGTATTGCAAAAAAAGCATAACATGATGATAAATGTATATACGATCTGACAATAGATCTAGATTTAAAACCTCTTCCCCTTCCCTCAATACTTTAAAAAAAAAAATAAATGAAAATATTCCTAGAAAAAAAAATAAAACAGTAACATTTAAAAAAAAACCATTTTTAATTGATTTGACGCGTAGATCTATTCACGCGTATTATATGGCATTTATTAATCTAGACTGAGTTTATAATCTCATCCGTACATCAAATCAATAAAAATAAAATTTTTTTTATTGAAATGAGTGTAGCTAACCATACACATGTACTTGAAAAAAAAAATAAAACAGGAAGGATTTTTAAAAAAATATTATTCTCATTTATCTATAATTGGATTATGGACCCGGTCTAGCAGCGTTGGATTGTGCATGTTAATTAATTTTCTAACTACCAAATTGTCGTTGTGTATAAATTTCCAACTATATGTATCCATCTTTTTCCATCATTAAATGTCTATGTACACTTCGTACTCAAAAAATATTTATATGAGAATCAACTCTCAGAACATTAATTCAATATCTCAAGACATCAACATATGTTATAAATTAAATCACATTAGTATTCAATTTTTAGGTAGCATGTCTGAATTTGCATTTAGGACAGTAAAACAAAAGTCAAGCTGAGTCAAATACATACTCTGTGAGTCTTATATGTACTTACAGTTAACCAATACTGTGAATGCCGGGTAGATTTTAGTTATTCTATAGAATTTTTTTTTTTTTTAATATCAAACTTTTAGTAAATAAATTAAATTACTTAATATTTAATTACCTAAATTCATAAACTTCAAATATCCATAGTTAGCCTTTTAAAAAAAAAAAAAAAAAAGGATTGCAAATAAAGAGATATGTCTCTTCAGGTAGCTAATAGAAAGGGAATGTTGGGGTCCCATATCTAACACCACCTGTCTGCAGGGAAGTTGTATATCCATGTGTAGCAGGAACATCATTATTCATAATCAAAATATATACTCTCTTGATATTTTATTTGTTTGTGTTGTACAATACATAATTACATATCAAGACAGACTCTAGAGCAGACGAGACGCAAAAGAATTCAAGGCCCAGCCCATCATGATTGGGCTTCATCGAAATTCTAGTACTGCCCATATATTCAAGCATTAATTAGGAATTTAGCATTTCTTCAATAGCTTGTTGTTGGATTGGGCCAGAGTTAATAGCATTACAATGCAAGCCTAGGCCTTCAAGGGATGGATCAAGCCCAAAGATTTTTTTTCCTTTGTTCATATGATTTTATAACCAAGTCCAAGTATCCAACTAAAATTTTCCATTTGTAGGAGGAAGAATGGGAAGGCTAGAATTGAGCATACTATGATAAAAATATAAAATTGACCAAATTGAATGGAATTCGTGGGTTGAATTTAATTTGATTTGATTTTCAAAAATTTTAATTTAGTTTTTGTTTTGATAAAAAATTAAATCTGTTTTGGTTCAATTAAGTTCTTATAATATAAAAATAAAAAATATTAAAAAAGATTCTGATTCAATTTAAAAATTAAATCAATGTGAAAAGCAAATTTAATTCAATTTTATAAATAATGTGGTCAATTATATATATATATATATATATATATATATATATATATATATCACATATTCATTGCTCTAACTAGAAATAAATACGGATAAAACCTTTTTTTTTTTTTATACAAGGATAAAACCTTTTTCTTAATCAAAATTGGATAAATAGAATTAAAACATTTTTCATATAATAAACTACTATAAAAACTTTTTTTTGGAAGAAAAAATATTTTTTAAAAATATATGAAATAAATTTAACGCTAGTATAAAAAATTAACTCAAAAATATTCATATTTATTAAATGTAAAAATTATTTTTAAATAATATCAAAATTATTATCTTAAACATATTAATTTATTTTTTTATTGGCGGTCCTTTTTATTGGAAACACGTCATCTATATTCAAATCCATGGCACACTGTCATGCCCAAGAGTGTGTTGACGTGGACCAAACTATACCTCGTCATCCTTCTCTTCTCTTCTCGTCTTTCTTTCTGCCACTCTGTGAGAGAGAAGAAGCTAACCTAAGCTAAGCTGAGCTCGCTCTCAAAAATGTCTAAGTTACTTCTCCTTCACTCTCCTAATTTCACCCCAGTTGTCTATCGCCGGACCATCACTTCAATTCTCTCTAAACCTAATTTCCACCTTTCTTCCTCTCTCTTTCCTCCTCCATCCACCACTGCCACCGTCACCGCCACCGTTAACCACATCCAAAGCCATATCTCCAGCTCTCCTCCTCTCCATTCCTTTCCTTCTCCAATTCTTCGCTGCAGAAATTTATCCGCTCGGGCTTTCGATTCTTCCTCCGATACTAAAACAGAAGAAATTAAAGAAGAAGCAGAGAAGAAACAATCCGGCTCAGAAGATGGAAGCGTTAAGAGAGTTCAAGAAGATTACCCAACTGGAGAATTTGAGTTTAAAGAATTTGGAGCTTGGAAGCGTTTTCTTGTTAAGCTTCGTATGTTGATTGCATTCCCTTGGGAGCGCGTTCGGAAAGGCAGCGTTTTGACTATGAAATTGCGCGGCCAGGTTTTCCTTTTCTTATTTCTCTCGATTTAGTTGTATTATAATATGAATTTTTGAATTTGATTAAATGTTTTTATTGAAGTTGAAGTTTCGTATATTGTTTTTAATGTTCAGATATCTGATCAGCTAAAGAGCCGTTTCTCTTCAGGACTATCTTTACCCCAAATTTGTGAGAATTTTATAAAAGCTGCTTATGATCCTCGTATTTCTGGTATTTATCTCCACATTGAGCCCTTGAATTGTGGGTGGGGTAAAGTTGAAGAGATTCGGAGATACATTTTAAATTTCAAGAAATCAGGTAGGCTTGAATTGAATTTCTTAGAAGTTAAAAGCACATGTCTTATCGCACTTTCTTTTCATGCGTTCCTTGGCCAAACCATTACTCTTTGTTAATTGTTATAGCTGAATCAAATTATTTTGGAAGTAACTGGCTTTTCTGGACCTTTTAGGACATTTTATATCCTTTATTGTATAATGTTGATTATTGTTTCACTTCTATTTGATGCCGGTTCATACAAATAGATAATCTCTTTGTTTGGTTTGAGTATTTCATTCTGTGTTGCCCAATTCTTCTAGACACTATCTTAATAGATGGCATGGTGATAACTATTATTTTTATGTTGTGGTAATTGCAGGAAAATTCATTGTTTGCTATATTCCTGCTTGTAGAGAGAAAGAGTATTATCTTGCTTGTGCCTGCCATGAGATATATGTTCCTCCAAGTGCTTATTTTTCTTTGTATGGATTGACGGTTCAAGCATCATTCCTTCGAGGTTAGTCTAGTAATTGCCCAAGCTATTAGATAATTTTATGTTGAAAATCTACTGATAATAATATTCTGCAAGGAAATTCTCTTTGAACCATAAATTGGGTAACTTTAAAAACACGTTTCCGCTCTAAGAAAATACGTTTCTGGAAACTCTCAAATACATAAATTAAATATAAATTGAAAAAACATGTATTTTTTACGAGTATGGAAATTGTAAACAAATTCTTTTTTTCTTTTGGATATGATTAAATGTTGATTGGACTGGACTTATTGTTGACTATATTTAATGGTTTATTGTAATTTATTTTTTATATTTATAAATAACCCTATATTTTTCATATTTACGCGTTTCCACCCATGTTTTCGTTTCCTATATTTTTTAAAATACGGTTTCCCCATGTCCGTTTCCATATTTCCGCACTTCCACCTTTCTGTTTCCGTTCAACATATAATTTACTAGGCTGCAACTGTATCAATGCTAGAAATTATAGAATGATAGCCTTAGAATGGGAATCTTTTCACCTTTTTTTTTGTCATATGAACTCCAAGTGCACAAAAATTTACTTAGCTCCAAGCCTCCTAATGGAAAGAAGTATCAAATGCTTCGTTTCAGTTTAATCCGGCCTTTCAGACTTTTGCTCAAAACATTCTTTGAGGGATATTTCTTAGCTACTGGTTGCTGTACTATGCTTGTTCTTCTGGAATAGTTGGGTGATGTTTACCGCCCCAACCTTAATCATGGCTCCAGATTCCAGTTTGGAATAAAGCTATTTTCTACTTGTAGATATGCTTTTCTGAGAGTTGTGTTTACTAGATTACCAAATACTGCCGCCAGCTAGATAAGAAGAGGGTTAATTAGATGCTTCCAGAAAATTTTGGGAGCTATTTTAAGAAGTTTCAAGAATCCTTGCCTCTGAGGTCTTCTTGGATTACATTGTGTGTGTGTTTATATGAGAGAGAGAGAGAGAGAGAGAGAGAGAGAGAGAAATCTTATTGGAGCATTTACTGTATTAACATATTCTGTTGCTTACATCATATATATTAATGATTGAATTTTGAATGCATTACATTGGAGCATTACAGTTGAGTGCTTTTCCATCTTGCATATGGTTGTAAAAAAAATTTTTGTTGCCTACTGCGTAGGGCTTTGCTGTTTTTTATTCACATCTGTTACAAATGAGATAATGATTTATAGAGAAATTCCTTTGAATTTTACATTGTTAGAGATTGTTGGTAACTAAAATGGATGTAATTTACAAATTACAAATATTTGTGCTTGGGCATCATGGAAATTTTTTTTTCAGGAGTTCTTGATAAAGTAGGAGTTGAACCAGAAGTTCAAAGGATTGGTAAATACAAAAGTGCTGGGGATCAACTTCTGCGGAAAACTATGTCTGAAGAAAATTGTGAGATGCTAACAGCGTTGCTTGATAACATTTATGGGAATTGGCTGGATTGCATTTCTTCCACAAAAGGTTCTTTTTGGTATTGGAGTTTTGCTCAATCTTATAGCAGTAAATATTGTTATTGGTCTTTGAAAATCTATGTAGGAAAAAAGAGAGAAGACATTGAGAACTTCATCAATGAAGGAGTCTACAAAGTAGAGAGGCTGAAAGAAGAAGGCTTGATAACTAATATACACTATGATGATGAGGTAGAGAAATGTATTTTGACTTTTATTTAAACTTGGGCATCAACATTTGCAAACCAATATATGCTGAAGCTGTCCCCTATTGCAATATTTGATTCTTATGGTAATGATTTTTCCTTTAAAATCTAAATGAAAAAGTTCACAATACCTGGTAATCAATGATTCCCAAAACTCCTGTGTTATTTTCATTCAAATTTCTGAGAGTGGCAATTCATGTTGCTCGTTCGAATATGTTTGTTATAGACTTTTTCCAATAAATATAAAACGGGGCTTCTAAGAAGACAGTATCCTTAAAATTGCAATCTGGAAATGGCATGTGAATGTGTATATGTTTGTGTGTGTGTTTCTGCATGCTAATATTTGGATATTGTCTCAGTGATATATTAACCTGCAGGTTATCTCCATGCTGAAAGAGAAACTCAGTGTCCAAAAGGATAAGATTCTTCCTATGGTTGACTACGGGTAGTCAATTTCTCTTCATTTGCCTTATTTCCATGTCTATATGAGCATATTATCTTCTTGAAGCTGTCATTTTTTATGTATCTACTAAACTGGATAACCTTTAATTAGAATTGCAAATTATCAGTCATTTTTTCCAAATTGCAAATGTAAGATATTTTCCAGTGTGCCCAAAAAGAAAAGGAGATGTAATATGTTAGCATTTTGGATTGGCTGTGTCATATGGCTTAGTTCTTGATTCATTCCTGGGACTATCCTAGCTTCTGTTGATCAAACTTCACATATTTCCCCATTTTTCCAATGCAAAAAACTTACTCAAGTATTAATTTTAGATTAGATCTGCAAATGTGGGAGATGTACTTGCTGTATGCTGCATTCTCCCCATACAAAAGGCTTGAACAATCGAGTAATTGATACAGGAAGAAGGTTCCAAAATCCTTCTGTAATTCCACTTGAAGTCACATGCGTGGATCTTCTTCTATGAACAACTAAAAATATGTACTATGTTCCTATTTCTAGTTGAAATTGGTTTATATGAGAAATTTGCATCTTCTATCTGTTACTCACTCACTTGCTTATGTCCTTCCATCCCGTATCCAGGAAGTACTCGCGAGTTAGGAATTGGACACTTGGTATAACTGGTGGTCAAGACCAGATAGCTGTGGTCAGAGCATCTGGGAGCATTAGTCGTGTGCGGAGTCCATTAAGTTTACCAAGTTCTGGTATCGTTGGGGAGCAATTCATTGAGAAGATTCGTCAAGTAAGAGGTATACTCGGACGCATGAATCTCTTTTCATTAATCCAAACATGTATTCTTGTTTTGCTACCGTTGTCAATTTTTGGCACAATTTCCTCATTTCCAGAGATACTTGGTCGTTTTTTGAGAAAGAGATTATGCAATATTTTGAGCAAGATATTTTTGGGATCTTGGTTAGGGGAAGAAAAATGCTAAAATATTTTTTGTTTGTACCATTTGTGACTATAACGATATCAGTTAGCACATAAAGATACGGGGAATGAACACAAGAAAAGATGAGGGTTAAAAGGCTGCGTGTTAGCTGAGACTTGCCAAGTTCAAAACTGTTTCTTTTTATAACATATTTAATAAGTGAATAAATAAAGAAATAAAGAAAGGTAAAAAAAAAGTAATAACAAGGAAAGAAAGTTCAAAATAGTTGTATGAGCTTTTAGTTATTACTGATTTAGCTCTTTGCATCTTTGGTGTTTATATTTTTCTGTCCCAGAAATGCTGTTGTTTTCTAATTATTTTCTATGCTTTTTCCTCTGTCTCTCTCAATACTTTTCTAATTTCCTCTAGAGTCAAAAAGATATAAAGCTGTTATTGTTCGGATTGACAGCCCTGGAGGTGATGCCCTTGCTTCTGATTTGTAAGTGTTCCTTAATGTGCCATGTTTTATGAAGACTTCTTTAATGATTAAAGTTGATATTATTGTTGATAAACTACCTGATATTTCTATGTCATTAATTCAATGTGAAAGTGGTTAAAGAGGATAAATCGTTCCCCTTTGGTTCCCCAACTTTTCTTCTCTCCTCAACTTCCTTCCTTTGTCCAAGATTGATGGAGGAGGAACTTGATTTGCTGTTTCTGAGAACAAGTTGGCTGTCAATATGCTTTGCTTAGATTTGGGCGTGAAATATTCAAATTGGATATGAACTCGATATTCAACAAAATGATAGGTAAATCTACGATTCAATTCACCGCAAGGACTTTTCAATTGAATCCAGTTTTAAATTCTCATGATTCATAAAATAAACCAGAGAGAATTCATGTCTTATAATTTCCAGTTCATCAACTGCTCTCTCCATCTCTTCCTTCTCACTCTATAGCTATTTCTTTTCTGCTCCTCCTTCCATATCTCTCTCCCACTTCTTTTCCTTTTCTATCTTTTCCCTTCTTTTCTTTTCCTTCTTCTTCCTCATCACTACATAATAAAGGGGTATTTCTACGACTAATAACTAAAGATAAAGTGTAATAGTAATCCATATATCTGTTTAATTCCTTGGAATTTTGAGGATAACATAAGCTATAGAAATTTTACTATTTTGAAGATAATATAGTATGTGAAAATACATAGGTCCTCGGAAGAAATATTTTAGTTGGTTGGTGAAATTCTTAAAAAGCGAGAGTGAATACATACTTGGAAAGAAGAATTTTATTTGCCTTACTCTACATGGCTGTCTAATATGGAATTTAACTTTCAAATACATTTCCTATTAAACTAACATGAAAATATTCTCTTTTTTTTTGCATGTAGATGATATATGTTTTAAGAACTATCATTTCATATAAAAATAAAGGCCTATAATATAATGTACTAAAAAGCAAGTACCTCGCTTGTTCAATGTTAGTTAAAAATTAAAACTCATTTTTTAATTTGTATTTTGTTTCTTCTATATGAGTATGTGTCATTTATAATTGTTTTGAGAATTAGTACTGAACCTTCAACCCTGGGAGGACTTTTATTCACAATTCGAATTGTAATTTAACAACTGTGAGGATATGGCTATGATTATGACGCTTTTATGGAAGAAATCTTCTTAGTAACCATACAAATTTAAAATTTGTATTTTGTAATGCCAATTTAAAATCTATACACTAGAGATGGGGAAACAGTGAAATCCTGGCATTAAGCCTCCAATCTGGCATTCAAATATGTGTATGGAAGTTTTAAGATTGAATGTGATACTTGGTTCGTTTTTGCTTTAGAAAAGGAAAATAAAATAAAATTGAGTTATCTATTAATTGCCTTTTTTTTAATTTTTAATCACACTCAGAATGTGGAGGGAAATCCGACTTTTGGCTGAAAAAAAACCTGTGATTGCATCGATGTCTGATGTGGCTGCAAGTGGAGGATACTACATGGCAATGGCAGCAGGGACTATAGTTGCAGAAAATTTAACCCTAACTGGCTCTATTGGAGTTGTTACAGGTGAACTCTAAATCATAAATCTCTTTATGTATGTTGTGTAAATACATGGTCGTTTCTTTTATTTTGCGTAAATATGTTAATAATATTGTGACAGAGAGCAGAATAGGCACCCAAGAGAGGAGGGAAAAAAGTAAAGAAGAATTAAGTTCCATTTGTGTTTAGATTAGCCAACAATGAAGAAGTTACTTTATCAGTGGGACAAATTAGGGGACCAAAAAAGAAAAGAAAAAAAAAAAAAAACTTCTTTTAAGCAGCTAAATGAAACCTTCTGTTTTTTTTGTTAATCTCAGTTCCTTAGAAAATGGTTGGTTGCAGGGAAATTTAACTTGGCTAAACTATATGAAAAGATTGGCTTCAACAAGGAGATTATATCAAGGGGTAAATATGCTGAGCTCCTTGCAGCTGAACAACGACCTTTGAGGTGAGAGGCCTTCTACATGTCGTATATACTGATACAAGTCTTCAAACAGAGTTGTGCATCCAAAATTTAAACTGTGGGTCAAAACATGAGTTAGATGGGATTTCATGGTTTGTGGTTTTGGATGTCATGCCTGAATTTGTTGTCATGAAGGCTTCTTTAATCGATTGAATATGGCTACTAAATTTGCATTTCCTTTTTGGCTTATGTTTACATTTGCAATGTTTACCTGAAGGAAACTAACCGGAGTTGCTTTTCCAGACCAGATGAAGCAGACCTTTTTGCTAGGTCTGCTCAACATGCGTATAAACAATTTCGAGACAAGGCAGCCTTTTCGAGATCAATGCCTGTAATTTTTGTTTTACCATACAAATTTTCTTTTTCTGGAGCAAAAAAAGAGGAAGAATAAGAAGAAGGAATGGGAAAATGGAACTCAGAATTTCTCATCGTTACTTGCAGGTGGAAAAGATGGAAGAGGTTGCACAGGGTAGAGTCTGGACTGGTAAAGATGCAGCTTCACGAGGTTTAGTTGATGCCATTGGTGGGCTTTCTCGTGCTATCGCCATAGCGAAACAGAAGGCCAATATTCCACAAGACAGAGAGGTTAGTTTTGACTTAATTAACCTTTCCTTATATTTCATGTTGATCACTAAATTTGATTCTCTTTGAGCAAAGAATGTTGATGTACTCAAAGCTTACTTGTAGTTGATCAGTGAGAATTGTCTGTATGTGAGAACTAGCTTTTCGTAATCAAATGATTTTTGCATTTGCATTCAGGAAGAAGCAACCGCATTTTTCCTATCTTCCATATGACCTATCTTGACACCTTCAATTAACTGTCCAGGTAACTGTGGTTGAGCTGTCAAGACCGTCTCCTACATTGCCAGAGGTTTTAAGTGGCATAGGGAGTTCTATAGCAGGAGTAGATAGAACTTTAAAAGAATTGTTACAAGACCTAACGTTTGCAGATGGAGTTCAAGCTCGAATGGATGGAATCATGTTCCAGAGATTGGAGGAATCTTCTTATGCCAACCCAATTTTAAGTTTGATAAAAGATTACCTCAGCTCCCTCTGACCTTAAATCATCATCAACTGTCTACAATATTTTTGGCTGAAAATTCTGTAAATTCATTGTTTTAATTATCATAATTTCCTAGTCATGGAAAGATCGATAGTTATTTTCTCAGAGTCTACCTTGATCGAGGAAAAAGAGGGGGTAGAGGTTTAGAGCTATGACATTGGTCTTATAGAAAAGCAAAAAGAAAATGAAATCTAATAATTTAGTTGGTCCTCAGATTATTTAACTTTAAATCCTCAATTTAAATCTCAAAAACATGGAATCCATAGTTACTTGAGTCAATTCCTTTTTGAATATTTGAAGGGTAAAATACACTTGGACAAGTAAATTATATTTTAATATTAATATTTGCATATTTATATGTACGAGAAATTATTATGCAATCTTTTTAACTTCTGCTTCAAATTCTTGGGTCCTTTCATTGAAAAAGTGAGTAATTTTCACTTGAAAACTAACAAATTATTTTTATGTAATAGATCACATAAATATTTACGAAAATAAAATTAATAAAAATATTTATTTGAAAATAAATTATTTATTTAAACTGTTAATTAAGAAAAAATAAAATTCAAACATTAAAGCAGAAAAACAAAGTGCACCAAATAGGGTTACTCTCGAAAAAACCGAAAAACAGAATTGTTTTCCTTGTTCGATTCGGTTTTTAATTTTGGCTTCGACTCTGGTGCGGTTCGGTTTCAAACAAAAATTAACTTCAATTTTGCGGTTCGGACCGAACCGTTTGCACACCCCCTGGCCGCCAAATATATAAATTATCCGTATGAATATGAGCAAAAATAAACTTGAAGCAGAGCGGAAAACGAGGAAGGAGGAGAGAATGCCATGAGCTCTCTGCAACAACTCTATAATAGTGGTTTAGTGGTACTATCACTTACTACCAGTCAAAAACATTCTTACTTTTATAAGACCAATCAAGTATTGCGTAGGAGCCACTATCTTGAATCAACTCTTAATCCAAGAGCATCTCTTCATCTTTCTGCTAAAACTCGTTTAACATCCCTAACTAGTCACTCATTTCTCCCAGAAATTACTAATCTTTGTGAAATTGGTAATTTAACTGGAGCCTTAACCATTCTTCAGGTAAACTTACAAAATGCTACTTACAATTCACTACAAACAAAACAAGCAATCGGTATTCTGCTTCAAGCCTGCGCCCATAATAAAGACATCGAAACTGGTCGAAAAATCCACGAAATTGTTTCAAAGTATGGTCAGTATAGAAATGACTGCGTTCTTAACAACCGTCTCATTACAATGTATGCCATGTGTGGGTCTGCTTTGGATTCTTTTCTTCTGTTTGATAATTTGCAGAAGAAGAATTTGTTTCAATGGAATGCGCTCATTAGTGGGTACACTAGAAATGAACTTTATTTTGATGCACTTAACGTGTTTGTGGAAATGATAAGAGAGACAGAGTTTAAACCTGATAATTTTACTTTCCCTTGTGTGATAAAGGCTTGTGGTGGGGTTTTAGATGCTGGGTTAGGTAAAGTGATCCATGGAATGGTAATAAAGATGGGCCTGGTTTCTGATGTTTTTGTGGGTAATGCTTTGGTTGCAATGTATGGAAAATGTAGGTTAATTGATGAAGCAGTGGAAGTGTTTGATTGTATGCCAGTGAGAAATTTGGTTTCTTGGAATTCAATAATTTCTGGGTTTTCTGAAAATGGGTTTTCTCGTCAGAGTCTTAATATGTTGGTGGAGATGTTGGTCGGAGAGGAAGGATTGTTACCTGATGTTGCAACAATGGTGACTGTATTACCAGTTTGTGCAAGAGAAGCAGAAGTTGATCTGGGAATGGGAATTCATGGTTTCGCTGTGAAACTAAGGCTGAGCAATGAGGTAACAGTGAACAATGCTTTGATAGACATGTATTCAAAGTCTGGGTACTTGTTTGAAGCACAATTGTTATTTGATAAGACCAATAGCAAAAATGTGGTTTCTTGGAATACAATGATTGGGGGTTTATCTAAAGAAGGATATATCTACAAGTCATTTGATCTTTTGAGGAAAATGCAGATGCAAGGGAACGTAGAGGCTAATGAGGTTACTTTGTTGAATATTATGCCTGTTTGTTTGGGAAATTCACAATTGCGGAGTTTAAAGGAACTTCATGGCTATTCAATTAGACATGGGTTTCAATACCATGAATTGGTGGCCAATGCTTTTATTGCTGCCTATGCCAAGTGTGGGTTGCTGAGTTCTGTTGAATGTGTTTTCAACAGTATGGAAACGAAGACTGTGAGTTCTTGGAATGCACTTATTGTTGCTTATGTGCAGAATGGTGATCCTAGACAAGCTTTAAGCTCATACACTCAAATGATATGTTCAGGCTTGGAACCTGATTGGTTTAGCATTTGCAGTCTTCTTTTAGCTTGTGTTCACCAGAAATCTCTGCACTATGGAAAAGAAGTTCATGGATTTGTGGTAAGAAATAGATTAGAAAAAGATCCGTTTATTGGTGTCTCACTATTATCCCTCTACATACATTTTGGAAAATTATCCTTTGCACGTTTATTGTTTGAAGGGATGGAAAACAAATCTTTAGTTTCCTGGAATGCAATGATTTCTGGTTACTCACAAAATGGATTTCCAGAGGAAGCCTTGTCTTTGTTCCGTAAATTGCTTTCCAGTAGAATTAAGCCATGTGATATTTCTATAGTGAGTGTGCTTGGGGCTTGTTCACAACGATCAGCTTTGCGTTTGGGGAAAGAAACTCATTGTTATGCATTAAAATCCCTCCTCCTCGAGGATGTTTTCGTTGGTTGTTCCATTGTAGACATGTATGCAAAAAATGGATGTATAACAGAATCTCGAAGAGTTTTCGATGGATTGAGAGATAAAAATTTGATATTATGGAATGCTATTATTGCTGCATATGGAGTTCATGGACATGGGAAAGAGGCAATAGATCTATTTGAGAAAATGAAGAAAGTCGGCAAAATACCTGATAGTGTCACATTTCTTGGTATTTTAACAGCGTGTAGTCATGCAGGGCTAGTTGAAGAAGGGCTGAACTATTTCAAGGAGATGCGGAATTCCCATGCAATAGAACCAAAATTAGAGCATTACAGTTGTGTTGTAGATATGTTAGGTCGTGCTGGAGGATTCAATGATGCTCTAAGGTTTGTCGATAAGATGCCTGTTCAACCAGACAGCAGAATCTGGAGCTCATTGCTTAGTTCCTGCATAAGTTTTGGTAATCTGGAAATGGGAGAGAGAGTTGCATTGAAGTTATTAGAATTAGAACCAAAGAAAGCGGAGAATTATGTGTTACTTTCAAACCTGTATGCTAGATGGGGTCGATGGGACGATGTGCGAAAAGTGAGACAAGTGATGAAGGATATTGGCCTAAAAAAGGATGCTGGATGCAGCTGGATCGAACTTGGAGGTAATGTATATAGTTTCATTGTAGGGGACAATTTGTCGCCAAAGTCGGAAGAAATCCGGTCGATATGGAGAAGGTTAGAAAAAGAGATCAGTAAAGTTGGATATAAACCTAACACAGCTTCTGTGTTTCATGAGGTAGAGGAAGAGAAGAAGATTAAGATATTGAGAGGGCACAGTGAGAAACTTGCAATTACTTTTGGGTTATTGAAGACAAATAAAGGTACAACTCTCAGGATTTTCAAGAATCTACGAATTTGTGTAGATTGCCATAATGCTGCAAAGTTAATATCAAAGGTAGTTCAAAGAGAGATAATCATAAGAGACAACAAAAGGTTTCATCACTTCAGAGATGGATTATGTTCTTGTGGGGATTATTGGTGAACAGATATTGGCAAGTTTTCCTTAGATTTGCTTTGAAATAGTGAGTTAAGGGAGCTCAACGTCTTCACAGATGCGGAAATTATTAGCATTATAATACCTTGATACTCCATTGCGAGAATGTGTAAACTTGTTCCTTACAGGTCAAACATGTGTATATAGAGAATTGTAAATCAATATGCTTAGAAATAATAATATTCTCCGCCATTATATTGATACTATTGCGATTAGCAGTACAAGGTCTGATCATTTTACAAAATTACAAAGCTTGGTTTACCTAAAATGTATGAAGCACCCAGGATAAAAAATGCTTACATTTTTTTTATGATATCACTTTCAAATGGATTCCACCTTCTACATATAATAAATCACTTGGCAGAAAGAATTAATAGGATGTCAATGGGAAGTGCATATAACTCAAATCTTCTGCTGTGCCATCTGATTTACGCTTACCTGTTTATAGAATAAAAGTCCTCCCATGCTTCCAATTGCAATTAATGGAAATCACCGGGCTTCCCAATTTTAATGTTCTGTTCTCCTAAAAAAGAAATAACAGCATTTTTCTGCCAGCTCTTGAAACTCCTGCAATCAGTAATTTGTATCAAGTTTAGTAATGAAATTATTCATCTAACAAGGATGAATGGGATAACAGACAATCTAAATGGTGCATGTGCCAGTGTTTCCAATGTGATTAAAATAATTAAAATGTGCTAACGTTAAATTATACATAAAACAAGTTATTGATACTTTTATATCCCTTTCTTCCGGTGTCTGCCATGTTAGAATGCTTAAGTTTGGATAACAATGTGCCTGGCAATCGAATGGAAGTATGGAACTACTTATCCCCAAATTTGAGAGAAGAGATGAAAGGGAATTTTTTTTTTTTTTTTTTTTAAAGGAAGTTTTTTAAAAAGTGTATGAGGATATAACAAGACTGTGAAGTCACCATTAACAAAGTCCTTGCAAGCATTGCAACAAAACCCTTGAAAAGAAATGAGAAATCTAGATTTTCTAAGTGAATGAATTCCTCAACTATCCAGTCGCCATCAATTTTGATACTGTCTGCATAAGTAGTTCAAAATTCAAGGTTATATGGAAAAGAACACTGATTTAGCACCTTTTGCTTTCTTTAACCAGCCTCCTTGGGGCTTGGAACATTGACACAAGCCCAGGTGGCCATAACTTAATATTTGGTAAGCTTAAGGCATTCTGCTCAACATTTTCCTCATTCATTACTGATAAATTTGCTTTTGATTTTGTTTGCATTTATCATTACCCATTGTCCAACTACACCATGAAGCCTACAGCTAAAATAATATAACATGGTCTTGTAGAGGTACGTTAAGCCATTCAAGAATTTTTCCACAGGGAACTTACTTGTGATCAAGATGTGCCAAAATTTCCCCACCAGGGAAAGCTATTTTAGTAGCATCATATGCAGCTTTAATTGCTTCTCTCCAAGTTCCACCAATATCTTTTGCATTTGTACCCTTGTTTGTCTGACCTGGATCTTCCATGGGTATAGAATACCCGGAAAGTAGGTGTCCCACCCAAACGCCATCTTTTCTATTGTTATACACAAAAGGACACAATGAACTCACTCAGTGAAACAGTACTTAACAATTGAGCACGTGCAAGTATGCTAGCTAGTCAGTAAAAACATGGAAAAAACAAGTAACACCACTAAGAAAAAAGGTGGTGCTCCAAAAATATAGGCAACAGAGAAATGATTCGGGCACACTGAGATGAATTGGATAATGGTGCACACCTGCATGTCATCAACCTACAAAATTATTGCAAATATAAAGGAGAAAATACTTGCATCATACGGATAATTTCAGAATTTTTAAATTAAAAAAATAAATAAATAAATAATTTAGCATATTCATTTCAATTCGATAAACCAATCTAGAACATAGAAGTTCATAACTCAAGCGAAAAGGTAGCAAAAGTAGAATGTTCAAGACAGTAAAGAAAACAGGTCCAAATTACTTACAAAACTATATCCATATGCCGAGGTGCGTAGTGTCCACCACCAATTCCAAGGAGTACTCTTCTCTTGTCACTTGCACTAGGTGTCCATAAATGAGAACTAAGATTAGAGAAGCATCATCATGAACCAGGGAATAGTTTTAATAATCCACCACATATTATTATTGGGAAGTAAATTAAATTATACAACTCGACAAAATCTGATTGCAGTTCCTTACAAAGTACCAATGGATATTTACAGAAAAGAAATAGGAAAAGAAAAAAAAAGGTTCATCGCAATTGAAGCATGGGCTTACAATAAATATTTACTACACAAGAAGCAAATCCATATTACGCAAAGGAGGATCTCAGAAAATACAGCCAGTAATACCTACTGATCTGTCAATATTAAGCAAGTAGCTAATTATTCATGTCAGAGACTTACTGT
Organism: Jatropha curcas; assembly: GCF_041381405.1. Classification (NCBI taxonomy): domain Eukaryota; kingdom Viridiplantae; phylum Streptophyta; class Magnoliopsida; order Malpighiales; family Euphorbiaceae; genus Jatropha; species Jatropha curcas. The sequence continues at coordinate 22,419,958 of NC_143155.1, forward strand.
ATATCACTTGAGAAAAAACTAATGATTAGCATCTGAGATACACCATTATTACCTGCTCCAGTCTCCAACTGATGTCGCTCCTCCAAGTCCGAGTCCTTCCCAAACTAACTTCAAGCACAAATGAAATCAATTTATTAGGAAAGATAATAGTGTTTCTAGTAATATGGTTGCTATACTAGCATGGCATCAGCCAAATGTTGTACCTCAAAGCTGAGAAACAAATGATTTCTTGCATATAGTGCATATGCATAAGTCAAAAAACAGGACAATGTTTTTATCCATACTCTCTTCTGAACTTGTGTCTCACATTAGCAATGTTTGGTACGTAAAACCAACATTTCATTATAGATAAATATATTAAAGTACCTTCAGAATATGGGAATCACCTTAATTACTTTAACTTGATTGCTTTTATGACATCTTTCGGTTGATTCTTTTCTTTTAAAGGAATAAAATAAATAAAAAATCTTTAAGAGAAAGGCGAAGCTAAAAATATTTATTTTCTATAATACGATTTTCATTTCATTGCAAGATCCAAAACCCAAGATTAATAAATAAAATTAAGTATATTCAAAAATAAAACTAAGAAAAAACAAAGGCTAAAATCTCAGTACTGCAAGCCAGTGACAGATGCTCAGATCTTAATAAAGCCCTGAATATAAACTCAACTAGAGCAACGACTTGAGCAGCATCTTGCCTCTTCCAGTACTCTTCCGTGCTACCTATCCAGCAAAAGGCACCAACCAAATAAGAACAAAAGGTTTCAAATGCATAAGAACAAAGCACTAACTTTCACAAAAGTGCTGACTATAAAAAAAGTCATCTTTGTCCATAGATAAATAACAAGTTAGCCCAGTATTAGTTACTCAATCACATTACCAGGTTATTGCTTTTCCAAGTTCTAATCAATTATGCTAGTTATTACATACTTGAAAGAAAAACAATGTAAACCTAGTACTGAGAGGAAAACAAGCAACTCCATTTAACTAGTATAGATCCAAAATGTCAACCACATGAGATGCATTACCATCCTTGAGTATTGAAACAAAAGGGCCATTGTTATTTTCGTATTTAGTTCTGTTTAGTATTTCACTACAACTGAAATTACAAAAATTCAAACACAAAGAGCAACAAAGGAGAAATACAGTTAAAAAAAAAAGAAAATGGCAGGAAATTTACCAATTTCAATGAACATTGTTGGCTTAGTAGTCACTGGTCCATGATGAGTACCCTCTAAAGTAATCTACACTTGAGAAAAACAATTTTAATAAATCGCGTGAATTAATTTAGTGAAAACCATATATGAATTATACCTAAGCTACAAAAAGGTAATAACTTTTAAGGGGAAAAAAAAGAGACAGAAGAAGAAGAACATGAAGTACCTCAAACTCTGGAACTAAATTATGAGACTCAGCAATTTTTTTCAAAAGTCTGAGCCATGGTCCCATCCTGGGATCAGGAGGCGCAGCCCATCCTGGCTTCCCGCCTTGGGGCGTAACATCTCCTTCGCGCAAATGAGGCACTCCTGCGCATAATGAAAACCACAAACACACGCTTGGTTCAAAGTTCCAATTATAACACACACAGAAGGAAAGGGAGAGAAAGAGAAAGAGTTTATACCGATCGGATGAACAGTAAGCGCAGGACGGTTTGAAACGGCAGTGTGTCTGCTGAAAAAGATAACCTCATCCACCACCTCACAGGTTGCCTCCTCCCACCGGCGATCCAAGTCGTCTTCTTCCACAATGCTTTTGTCGTGTTGTAATAGCCTCACTTGTTGATTACAAAAACTCTTAATTTCCTTCATTTTGATTTTTCAACAAAAAAAAAAAAATTAACGGAGAAATAAAAAAAATGTAGACCAAATTATTGAAAAATTAAATCAAAAGAACCTGAAGAGAATGGCCAGGTTGCCATCCGGCCATGGCCAAGAGGGCGGTGGCAGGATTGATGGATGCCGGATCTCTGGTAGTGGCCACCAATAGAGTCACCATATTCTCTCCTTCAACAAAAAATAAAAATTGAAATGAAAATCTTCGTTCTCTGTCTCTATTCTTTTTGTTCCTTTTATATTAAGATACGCAGCCATTTTCACTGGTTCTGTGGATTCTAGTAAAGTTGACGCGCCCACAGATTCTCGAAGAAAGGAGTGATTTGTCCACCATTGGTACGGCTGACCAGCCACTTTAAAGTTTGAAAACGACGTCGTCTAAATATAAAATAAATAAAAATTCGACTTTTGGAGAGGAGGCGTTTCGTTTCGTGTCGTTTTGGGGAGAGAGACAGGTAGATGTTGTACGGCGCTCGTTTACTCCATAGGATCTTTCTCATGGCTCCGAAGCCCAAACCCCACCGTCTCGATCAAGGTAATCTTTTTTCTCTCTTATACCTATCCACCGAAATGGAAATAAAAACCCTAACTTCGTATTTATATTCTTCTTTTGTCTGTTTAAGTTTTTACGAGTCACTGAAGAAATATAGAAAACCAGTTGCAGGTACTGCGTTACCGAGCTCAGCTAAGAGAGCAAGGACAATGAGCACAGAGTCCTCATTCAAAGATGCATTTGGAAAATACGCAGAATATCTTAATAACCTTGTAAATTTCTTTTTTTTTTTTTCTTTTTTTTTTTTTTTTCCTATTAGCTGCTGCTTCTTCTTTGTTATTGTTGTTTTGCTGCTCTTTAATTATATTCTAAATGTTTATGATTATAAATTTTTCTCCTAGTGAATGATTTTGAATTTAGTCACAGAATATTTATCAAGAAGATAATGGGCCAATGCAAACCGAAGAAGAAACTGAATGGTTCAAAGAGAAAGAGCAAGTCTGAGATATAAAGGAATAATGAATAAATAAATGCAAAATTTAGCTTTGCAAATATAATAGTTTCGCATTCAGAAATTTAACATAGGTTAATTAGCTTTTTCATGTATGGCTCATTCAATTTTTTTGCAGTTGCTTGAAACAAAATATTTTTGAAAAATCCATGTGTATTGACTTCTGTTTGATAGACACCTATGACAGTTATTCAACTTATTAGTTAAACATTTGAGGGAGTTATGTGGTGAGATTATACATAAAACCTTTTAAGATAACGTGCTAAACGTTGACAAAAATTTTACATAATAGAATTAAGCAGGAGATTAAAATAGAATTTATTGCATTGTCGAAGTGGAGAAAAGATTATTGAGTAAAATGAGTTTTGACTAAACAGATGAAATGAAGCATGATAAATAGGCCAGGGATAGAAACGAACTGCTAAATCATCTGGTTGTGAGACTTACTCTACCACATTGCAAATTTCATGCCAAAAAGAAACTCAAGTGTTTGCTTTTGTCATGGAGTTCATTTTGAAGTTTGAGACTTGAAAGTTAATTTTAATTTCAAGGAGCTAGTTGAATAAACAGACAGTGGGGTCTAATTTAAATATAAGCTCAGGACTAATTTATGCTTGGCTAAAGATGTCTGGAACCATATGCATGACTAGGCTCTCGATAATGGGCACTGTAAAAGATTTTACCATATGGAAATTCTCTGCAAAATATTTACACTTTCCAAGCATGCATGGTACTACTGGTGTTGATTTTTTAATGGTTTCATCCACCTCTTATCATTCACTACTAAAACTATGCTGTCCTAACCAATTGTCTTACGGATTCTTGTAGAATGAAAAGCGGGAAAGAGTGGTAAAGGCAAGTCGCGATGTAACCATGAACAGCAAAAAGGTCATCTTTCAAGTGCACAGGTTATAAGCAAACAGCTTTTTTATATATATGTATTATCTTTCAAATGATTCTTTTCAAGATGCTAATTTTCCATATCAAATTTAGTTTTTACAAGTAGGGGAGTGGACATTTTTTTGGTTTACATGATACATGACGGGTTCACTTTGGGACTTAATCTTTCTGAATCCTGAATTTTGATCTTACATTGGTACTGACAGAATGAGTAAATATAACAGAGAAGAAGTTTTTGTGACGGCTAATTTTCCTGAATCTTGAATTTTGATCTGACATCTGTACTGATATATTGGTGCTATGGTCTTGTGTAATGACAGAATGAGTAAGGATAACAGAGAAGAAGTTCTTGAGAAGGCTGAAAAAGATTTAGCAGCTGTAACAGATCGCTATATGTCTCGAATGGTTAAAGAACTGCAAGGGACCGACTTTTGGAAGCTAAGACGAGCATATTCTCCTGGGGTAATGAGTAATGACCTTGTCTTTTTCCCTTTTAAGGCCAGAGGTAGGCTCCTAATTTGTTTAACTTGGGTCTTTGCAGGTACAAGAATATGTTGAAGCTGCAACATTCTGCAAATTCTGCCGAACAGGGACTCTTCTGAATCTGGATGAGATTAATGCTACTCTATTAACACTTAGTGACCCATCTCTTGAGCCTTTGCAAATAAATATCCTTGACTATATTTTGGGGGTAATTCTGTGTATTTTTTTTTTTTTACTGATTTACTTGCTCTTGTAAAATGAAACTCTGAGCCAGGATTTTATTTGTCTTACTTATTGCAAAATATCTACGGAACACGATTTCATATAGACTTAAACGGCTAGTGGATAAATCTGATGGATTTTTATGTAGATTTAAGTCCTTTGTCATACTGAAAGGTCATCTAATTCATTTTTTTTGGTTCAAAAAGTAAATAATAGGTTCATGCTGTTAAAAGCCAAAATGGAGTGCGCACACACAAGTGTGTTTTATGGTCAAATTGGTATTCTGAATGAAGTACACTGTATTGCATGGATAAAGTCCTTTTTCATTTTATTTCGAGTATTTTTGTACGTATTTGTCCTTGTGCAAATGCATGTGTGCATACAAGAAGGTGCTTATTGTAATTGTACAGCTTGCAGATTTAACTGGAGAGCTGATGCGGTTGGCAATTGGTCGAATTTCAGATGGTGAGCTTGAATTTGCTGAGAAGATATGTGGGTTTGTTCGTGAAATCTACAGGCAGCTGAACCTTATTGTCCCACATATGGATGATAGTTCTGATATGAAAACAAAGATGGAGACAATGCTTCAAAGCATCTTGAAAATAGAGAACGGTATTTAATCAAATTTACCTTGGCCAAAGTTGTGAATATGATTGGTTATTGAATATGCTGGTGGGCATAGATAGAATGATGATTAAATCATGAAATTAGTATTGCTTCCAGATTCATCAAATTTAGTATCAACAGGCAACAGAAAATAATTTTGGGTAGACTGGAATATTTCTGTGCTAGGTTTCACCTTCAAATTACAGTGTTTTTGGAAATTCAATTTATATGAATGTTCATTTGCATATCCACAAGTTTGTAATGGAGGTGATTTTTGGAAAATTCATATAATGCCAGCGAAATATAAAATTGAAATATCCTTTCATTTCAAATTCTTATCATGGGATTGATTGGTGTATAAATTCTCAAGTTTAGTATCTTATTTATTAACACATACAGTTCATTTTAAATCAAGTGAAACTATTATGAAAATCATCTGGACTTATATTTTAAGAATGTATTTTGAAAATTATATGAATCTTGATATAATTTACTATTTTGGCTAACTATAACAGAACACTGAGGAATATAAAGTACAAAATTCTAAGAAGGTCTAAGACATGCTAGATGTGGTTTTGAAAATGTATCGTTGAAAATTTTATGGAATTCAGTTGTTCCAAATATTGTATTAGTTGAATTCAATTTGCAAACTTGATTGCTAACACTGATGTTGGCTGCTTGCCTGTGAATGGAATTTGTGGGGGATCTGTTTATTTTCTAGTAAACCAAAAATATCTTTTCTATTTCCACGTTGCCATCTTTGAAAGATAAACAATGGTGTTCGTGTGCATACTATTTTGGTTGAGAATATGATATGAATTAACATGCACTTGTGCTTTAAGTAACAAGCATAGCTATTTTGCTTGATCTTCTAACTGAGGTTTTTCTGCAGCTTGTTTTAGTGTGCATGTGAGAGGATCAGAGTATATCCCGCTGCTTGGATCCAGTGATACGAGTTCCTTTTTTTGGGGGGTGTCTGACATTTGACTTACGAAGTAATTTCATCTCAAGTTTCTGTTTCTCATTTTCTCCGAAGTTACTTTTAGTTTTATGTTAATCTCTCTTTTTTTTTTTCTTTTTTACTTGCACTGTAGGGAAATTTTCCCCGTCTGGAAACGTTTAGAAAACAAAACATTCATGATCATGACGCGAATGTTTTCAACACTTGGAAGGGATCCATTTTTCCATGGGACTTCTTCTTTGTAAAAGTGACAGGCCTTCCTCATTTAGTACTAGTTTGTTTTTGCAACATTTTGTACAATCTGCTCATGGCTTGAAAAATAGAATTCGCAACTTTTTATAAGGAAACGGTATTTCTCTGCAATGTCTTTCAGAAGCTGTAGTAAAAATGCATTTGTGGTGCCAAGCTTTCAAAGAGTTTTTGACATGACGTGAGGCTCAAGTGGGTAATGTCAAAGATGCCTTCTTAATTCATAATTCCTGTAGCATAGCATTTCAATATGCGATGTGTGATGAAGTTGACTTGGAAATAAAGACGGGTGAGAAGCGACTTCTGGCGCTGGAAGTTTATTTACAATTAGGCATTTTAGCTTATGTACATGCTGAACTGGGATAGAGTTCCTCGCTCGGCCAGGCTGTTTCTCAGGGGAAAAGCTCTTGTTGAACTGTTAAGTATATATATGAACCTTTGCTTTTCGTGTTTTTAGTGCAAGACTTTCAGTTAGACATCTAAGATGACTGTATTTACTTAGCTATCTTTCACTTATAGTAAAAAAGGGGCAAATCTAAACATATTTAGAAGGAGCACCAATGTGCTGATCAATGTTTTTGAAGTCGGACCGGAGATCGAACCGGCTTAATGACATGATAACGGTTAGCTAGGGTCAACTTGGTTTAATAGGGTTTTTTATTTTTTATATTTTAGTGGAGTGAAGCAGCCTCTTTTATTTATTAAAGCTCATTGCTTAATATACTTTTGATAGCAGCGTTTGTGGAAAAAGCAGCTTGCTTCTATCACTATTAGATTTTGTTGTCTGTCGGTGTTGAATAATATTTGGTAATCCAAATAACTCTGTGGATTTCTATGATATTTTATCACTGAAAGATAAAATTGATAAATTAGTAAAATATATTTCATTCAACAACTTTTTTTAAATCTTTGGACTAAAATAAAGTTTGATTATTATTTTAGTACAAATGGGATGCCATGTAGATTAAAATAAGCCAAGAAAGCAGTGTCAATATAAGTTGTCTGTGAGTATTAGCCATGTGTTTTTTTAAAATTTTCAATTATGCATTTCTCATTATTGGATTTAGTGGCTGTTTGTTTGTTTGTAATATGGTTTATTTAATTCCATTTCTCCTTTTTCTTCGGCCCTCTGGCAATAATTTTTTGAATAGATTTTAGCGTGTTGATCAAAAAACTATTCTGTAATATAGCATTTGAAATAATTTTTAAAGATTAGAGTAGTGTTTTGCGAAAAGTTAACTCGTGTAATATTTAGGTGAAACGCTACTAAAAACAGTTAACAAGTATCAAAATAGCTAAGCTAACAACTGTCAAAATAGCTAATTTTGCTAAACGAACTTTTCCTCTTAAAGTGAACAATAGAAAAAAAAAATCATACATTTGTTTAATATTTTTTAAAAAGTACATAATTATATCTAAAAAATTACCAAATTTTATTTAATAATTTTATTTTATTTTTTGAAAATTAGATTTAACTAAGATTTGAATGAATAATCTCATAGCTCTTGCGAACAATTTTAGCATCATTTAAACATCATTAGGTCATGGGTTATTAGTTATGGTATTATTACTATTATATATACACTGAAAAGGATATGTAAGAAATCAAAAGAAAAAAAAAATACTATAATAACTGGTTGGGGCCATAATCAAATTAGAAAAATCTTAATGCTTTTACAGTTCAAAATATTCATTAACTGTACATGATGCAATAATTCAAAAATATACCTGCACTTTTAGATATGTAATTAACATAATTTTTAGAATAATAATTTTCACATTTTTAATTCTATATTAGATATTTAATTGATTTGATTATACAAATTGAAGTATTTAGTTAAATTATTTTGAAAGTTAAAATGTTTAATAAATTAAAGTATTTAATGAGTCAAAATCAAGATTTTTTTTTTTTTTTTTAGGTTCACTATCAGCAAGATTTTCAATTGTACAAAATCAAATAGATATTTCACTTAAAATATTTTAATTAAATATATATTGCACATAATATGCAAATTTAGATGACAATAACAAATCTTTTAATTAATTATACTTAAATATATTTTAATACATTGTTAATTTTTATTAAGGATATTTATCAAATCACCAACAGTGTGCACTATTCAAATTTTCGAATTTGACTATATATACATACCTAACCAAAACCAAAAACAACACAAAGAAAACAATTATTATAGCCCATAATTCATTATAACCATGCAAACACTTGAATCTCTTCCTGCTTACCTGCAAGAAAAAGAAATGTCTCAAGATTTTCGAGACTTCATAGTCTCTCTACCAACTGAAAAGGGTTGGGTCGCCAATCATCTCCATCAATACCAAGGATTTTGGCATCCAACTAGGCAACTAAAAGGTGTTATAGCTTGTCAAAACCATTTTCAAGCTCAAGAAAATGATATCTTCCTTATTACCACTCCTAAATCAGGCACAACTTGGTTAAAAGCACTAACATTTGCTCTGGTGAACCGCGTTCGGTTTCCTAACCCTAAAGAAAACCACCCTTTGCTTACTAATAATCCTCACGTTCTTGTTCCTTTCTTGGACATGGCATATATTGATACTGATTCTCCTGATTTTTCTAGTTTTACCTCTCCAAGATTGTTTTCTACCCATTTGCCATTTGTGTCTCTTCCAAAATCTGTGGAGGACTTGGGCTGTAAGATTGTTTACTTGTGTAGAAACCCTAAAGACACTTTTGTTTCTCTTTATCATTTTACAAATAGGTTAAGGCATAAAGAAAAAGGTGAAAATTCACTCGAAGAAGTTTTTGATAAGTTTTGTAGAGGTGTGAGTTTGTATGGGCCATTTTGGGATCATGTTTTAGGGTATTGGAAGCAAAGTTTGGAAAACCCTAAAAGAGTTTTGTTTTTGAAATATGAAGATTTCAAAGAAGAGCCTAAATTGCATTTGAAGAAATTATCTGAATTTTTAGAGTGTCCATTTTCAGAAGAAGAAGAAAATCATACAGTAATCGATCAAATTTTAAACTTGTGTAGTTTTGATAATTTGAGCAATTTAGAGGTGAATAAAACCGGAAAGTTACCGTCTGGTGAGGAAAATTGTGCCTTTTTCCGGCGGGGTGAGATAGGAGATTACAAGAATTTCCTTACAAAAGAGATGTTGGAAAAATTGGACCACCTCACAAAAGAAAAGTTGCCTGCTTTATTACTATGATTGAGGGTACTCTCTTTCCAAGTATAAGCATAATGTTGCCTCTTTTTCTTGTAGTATTAGTAGCCATGAATCTGTTGTTTTGCTTATATTTGTTCACATTTTCTGTTGCATTGTCAATTATTATAAATACGAATGTACCATCTTTGGATCTTTGTTAATTATTATGTACAATAATGTCTTCATTTGAAAAGAAAATAATATTTCATTAAAATTTTCTAATTGTTTACTTGGTCGTTTGCTAGTGATTTTATAAGTTTGTAGACAAAATGCTTTATTTTATGGCCACTCATATTAATCACTAAAAGTGATGAAATAGCAATTAATATAAAAAAAATTACATGAAAATAATTAATAATATATAATCTATGAATTTACTTGAAAAAAAAATTTAAAATTCTTGAAACTTTAGATGAACCATACAACCCCTTCAAGCACAAAGGCATCCGCTGCTGCCCATATGAAATTATGATTATTTCTATTTTATAATGTAAGAAACAAATAAGATTTGAATTATGAAAATCTCTATTTATAACAATTTTCAGTATTACAATTAATTTTTTTAAGGGAAATATTACAACTAAATTGCAGAAAATCAGTTAATTGGAAAATATTTTATAAGCAATTTTTCAGAAACAAATAAAGTCTGGCAATTTTTCAGAAATAAATAGAGTCTAAATCACGACTTATTATGTATGTCTAAATATAGATATAGGAAAGGAGAAATCCAAGCAATGGAAGAAAATTTATAATAATAACTGGTTGGGGACATAAAAAAATGGGAAAAAATCTTGATGCTTTTTCCTTTTTCTATTGACAGGAAGGAGACAAATGCTTTCCCCAGAACATTTATTAATTGTACAAGGTGCAATAATTCAACAATTTTTTATTTTTTGAGGATGCAATAATTCAACAATTAGTGGCTCTTTAATTTAAAAATTATATATATATATATATATATATATATACACCTGATGATGCTAGCGTGTCTATAATTAGCTGAGAGTGGATTACAATATACAATGCAGAAATTAATGGGACTTTAGAATATAATTTTCTTGAATTTTAAATATTCATAGAGACAAAAATTTGTCTGATTTTGTATTATTAACCTAACCTAAATTTGTTCGGATCTCGTTGGTTTGTTTTAATTCTATAGAATCGCTTAGGTTATGTGTGTATATAATATTTTCATTTTTTAGATAAAAAAATATTATCAATATTTCTACGATTCAAGCAACATTACAAGAGAGATGGAAGTTGTGATATGATCAAACCTTAGATACTAAATTGTAATTTACTATTATATATTACAGTAATTTTTATATATATTGCAAATGTGAGCAGGGCCGGATCCAAAAAATCTAATTAGTGGAGGCAATACAGCAAAATAATAATTCAGTGGGGCAAAAGTTAAAAACTTAATAGAGTAAATATAAATTAATATAATTATATGCATTAAAATGTAAAGAACCATAAATTAAAATGAGAGATTAAATAGTAAAACTATATTAAAATGAAGAACCAAATTGTCAAAATCAGTAGAAGATATTTAACCCCTAAAACTGGTATTTTTTGGACAGAAAAACTAATAGTTTAATGAAGCTAAACTTTTAAAGAGTTATTTATTTACCAAACATGAGAGATGAAATAGTAATATGATTGAAACTGAGGGACTAAATAGTTATTTTCATTTATATACTATAGTAATTTATATATATATTGAAAATGGGAATCGCTATATATATACATAACCAAAACCAAAAACAACACGAAGAAAACAATTACTATAGTCCATAATTCACTACAACCATGCAAACACTTGAATCTCCTCCTGCTTACTTGCAAGAAGAAGAACTCTCTCCAGATTTTAGAGACTTTATAGTCTCTCTACCAACTGAAAAGGGCTGGCTAGGAACTGATATCCTTCAATACCAGGGGTTTTGGTATCCATCAACTAGGAGATTAAAAGGTGTTATAGCTTGTCAAAACCATTTTCAAGCTCAAGAAAGTGATATATTCCTTGTTACCACTCCTAAATCAGGCACAACTTGGTTAAAAGCACTAACCTTTGCTTTGATGAACCGAGTTCGTTTTCCTAATCCTAAAGAAAACCACCCTTTGCTTACTAATAATCCTCATGTTCTTCTTCCTTTCTTGGACATGGTATGTATTGATACTGATTCTCCTGATTTTTCTAGTTTTACCTCTCCAAGATTGTTTTCTACCCATTTGCCGCTTTCGTCTCTTCCAAAATCTGTGGAAGACTTGGGCTGTAAGATTGTTTACTTGTGTAGAAACACCAAAGACACTTTTATTTCTTTTTATCATTTTACAAATAGGTTAAGGCCTAAAGACAAAGGTGAAAATTCACTTGAAGATGCTTTTGATAAGTTTTGTAGAGGTCTGAGTTTTTATGGGCCATTTTGGGATCATGTTTTGGGGTATTGGAAGCAAAGTTTGGAAAATCCTAAAAGGGTTTTGTTTTTGAAATATGAAGATTTGAAGAAAGATCCTAAATTCCATTTAAAGAAATTATCTGAATTTTTAAAGTGTCCATTTTCAAAAGAAGAAGAAAATTGCGGAGTAATTGATGAAATCTTAAATTTGTGTAGTTTTGATAATTTGAGCAATTTAGAGGTGAACAAAATCGGAAAATTACCGTCCGGCCAGGAAAATAGCGTCTTTTTCCGGCGGGGTGTGATAGGAGATTACAAGAATTACCTGACAAATGAGATGATGGAAAAATTGGACCACATCACTAAAGAAAAGTTGCCTGGTTTATTACTATGATTGAGGGTACTCTCTTTCTAAGTATAAGCATAGTGTTGCCTCTTGTTCTTGAAGTATTAGTAACCATGAATCTGTTGTTTTGCTTATATTTGTTTACATTTTCTGTTGCATTGTCAATTATTATAAATACGAATGTACCATCTTTGGATCTTTGTTAATTATTATGTACAATAATATCTTCATTTGAAAAGAAAATAATATTTAATTAAAATTTTCTAAATGATTGAATTATCATTGTTAACTTTCCAGTTTAATTATTCATTTGCTAGTGGATAATAAGCCAATATTAGGGTTTCTGTAATTTTGCAAGGCTAATTAACATGGTGATTATTATAAAATGATTAAATTGATTAATCACTAAAAGTCATCAAATAGCAAACAATGTAAAAAAAAAAAAAAATTGCTTGAAAATAATTAATAATCATATAGCAACATTTTTAATCTTCGAGATACTTAAAAAAGCACTATAAAATTAATTGACCAATTTGTGAAATTTTTAATTTTAATTTGATCTCATTATATAACAGTATAGTACGACTTCTGGAACAACTATCACTTTCCATTAAAGGTTTTTGATACACAAAAAAGATAGAATAAATAATTAAATATTCTTCCATTTACATGCTAAATCACACAAAAAGGATTTAAGATGTAATTATAAATCCGGTCTAAATAAGTATTTTCCAGAATACTAAGATGCTTAGGAAAGTTGGGTGGTGAAAACAAAGGCCTTGTTTGATTTCAAACAATCTATTTTCCAAGAAGAATACTTTATGAGAAGTGCACTTCCAAGTAAATTATTTTTTTAAAAGTATAATTTTAATGTGTTTAATATGCTAATCAACTTTCTAATTACTTTCAAGTTACAAAAGACAATAATGATAGTATTCATCAGTTCCTACACAGTGAATGATAAGATACTATCTTGCATTTTTTTCGTAAAGGAAATCAAGCTGCACATAAGTTGATTAATTTAAGTGAAATTGGTAGATATTTTTTTTATCAAGCTACTATAGATAGATATATATAGAGAAGAAGAGAGGTATCTAATTTTCTAGAATTTTTAGTATTAATAGACATAATTTGTCTTATTTTACTATTGCTTTATTATATTGCTGATCTAACTTAATTCGGTACATCAAGATATAATTTAAGAGTAAGTGTATTTATGATCTGACAATAGATTCATGTTCGAATCTGCTCTCCTAATATTCAAAAAAAAAAAAATCTAACATAATTCGATTTATTTGGATGTAGTCAGTTCGTTTTAATTTTAATAGTATCCCTTAGGTCATGACTTAAAAATTTTTACTTATTCTTGCTTATATGTGTGCATACAAATCTTGTTTTTTAATGAATAAAATCATTTTTTAGATAAAAAATATTATCAAATTACTAAATAAGACCACAATAATTAATTAGCAAAGCTTAGGTGCTTGGCTCACTATCAGCAAGATGTCCTGACAAAATAGAGATAGATACCTAAGAATGAGTGGGGTGGAATTTCACATTTATAGAATAAATAACTAATAGTTGGTCATAATTATTATTACGTCCCTGATAAATATATTAATTAATCTTAAAGTTAGTTTTATTAAACTATTTATAATTATTCATCCAAAAGTGTTATTTTCACCATTAAGTAACAGCTAAGGCTCAATCGAGGCCTAAATCCCAAGAAGCCCCACCTAATTTGGGCCTGGCCTGGTCCATCTTGCTCTTCCAAAATTTACAAAACTTTCAAATTTTATGTATTTTGACTTTTGAGAAGCATTTAATGAAATTAAAAACTAAAAATAAAAAATTTTAAGCAATGTTAACATCTTATTGAGTTGAATGATTATAATTCATTGAGAGTGGATTGATAAGTAACAAAGGATAACTAAAATTGAAAGAGAGAAGATTGTAATTATTATTTCATCCCTAGTTTAGTTCTATTAAACTATTTATAGTTCTTCATCCAAAAAGTGCTATTTGTACCATTAAGTGAAGGACTAGATTGTAATACAATAGTAAATGTGAGAAACTAAATAGTAAAAGTATATTAAAAATGAATAACCAAGTAATCAAAAGTAGTACGAGATATTTAACTTCTGAATAAGTACTTTTTTAAATAGAAAAACTAAATAGTTTAATGAAACTAAAATTTTAAAGGGTTATTTATTTACCAAATATGAGAGATGAAATTATAATATGATTGAAATTGAGGGACTAAATAGTTACTTACCTTTATATATTGAGAAATTTATATATATATATTGCAAATGAGAATCACTCTGTATATAAACACATAACCAAAACCAAAAACAACACAAGGAAAACATTTAAAATACGAATTTAGATTAATCAATGGTTGTTTTGCTTGTAGATTGATATGTAATAAAAATTGCTTGCGAAGGAAAGAAGGTATTTATAATAATAATAATAATAATAATATAATATTATTTAATTATCACTCTGTATATAAATTGCCCTGGCTTATTACTATGACTGAGGGTACTCTCTTTCCAAGTATAAGCATAATGTTGCCTCTTTTTCTTGTAGTATTAGTAGCCATGAATTTGTTGTTTTGCTTATATTTGTTTACATTTTCTGCTGCATTGTCAATTATTATAAATACGAATGTACCGTCTTTGGATCTTTATTAATTATTATGTACAATTATGTCTTCATTCAACAATTTTTTATTTTTTGAGGATGCAATAATTCAACAATTAGTGGCACTTTAATTTGAAAATTATATATATATACACCTGATGATGCTAGTGTGTCTATAAGTAGCTGAGAGTGGATTACAATATACAATGCAGAAATGGGACTTTAGAATATAATTTTCATGAATTTTAAATATTCATAGAGACATAAATTTGTCTGATTTTGTATTATTAACCTAACCTAGATTTGTTCAGAGCTTGTTGGTTTTTTTTAATTCCATAAAATCGCTTAGGTTATGTGTGTGTATAATATTTTAATTTTTTAGATAAAAAAATATTGTCAATATTTCTACGATTCAAGCAACATTACAAGAGAGATGGAAGTTGTGATATAATCAAACCTTAAAGACTAAATTGTAATTTACTATTATATATTATAGTAATTTTTATATATATTGCAAATGGGAACCGCTGTGTATATACATACATAACCAAACCAAGAACAACACAAAGAAAATAATAACTATAGACCATAATTTACTACAACCATGCAAACACTTGAATCTCTTGCTGCTTACTTGCAATAAAAAGAATTTTCTCAAGATTTTAGAGACTTCATAGTCTCCCTACCAACTGAAAAGGGTTGGGTCGCAAATCATCTCCATCAATACCAAGGGTTTTGGCATTCAACTAGGCTACTAAAAGGTGTTGTAACTTGTCAAAACCATTTTCAAGCTCAAGAAAGCGATATCTTCCTTATTACTACTCCTAAATCAGGCACAACTTGGTTAAAAGCGCTAACATTTGCTTTGGTCAACCGAATTCAGTTTCCTAACCCTAAAGAAAATCATCCCTTGCTTACTAATAGTCCTTGTGTTCTTGTTCCTTTTTTGGTTGCGCCATTTATTGATACTGATTCTCCTGATTTTTCTAGTTTTACCTCTCCAAGATTGTTTTCTACCCATTTGCCACCTGTGTCTCTCCAAAATCTGTGGAGGATTTGGACTGTAAGATTGTTTACTTGTGTAGAAACCCTAAAGACGCTTTTGTTTCTCTCTATCATTTTACAAAGAGGTTAAGGGTTAAAGAAAAAGGTGAAAATTCACTTGAAGATACTTTTGATCGGTTTTGTAGAGGTGTGAGTTTTTATGGGCCATTTTGGGATCATGTTTTGGGGTATTGGAAGCAAAGTTTGGAAAATTCTAAAAGGGTTTTGTTTTTGAAATATGAAGATTTGAAGAAAGAGCCTAAATTCCATTTAAAGAAATTATCTGAATTTTTGGAGTGTCCATTTTCAAAAGAAAAAGAAAATTGCTGAGTAATCGATGAAATCTTAAATTTGTGTAGTTTTGATAATTTAAGCAATTTAGAAGTGAATAAGACTGAAAAAATACCGTCTAGCGAAGAAAATTGCGCCTTTTTCCATCGAGGTGAGGTGGGAGATTCTAAGAATTACCTAACAACTGAGATGCTGGAAAAATTGGACCACATCACAAAGGAAAAGTTGCCTGGTTTATTACTATGATTGAGGGTACTCTCTTTCTAAGTATAAGTAACCATGAATCTGTTGTTTTGCTTATATTTGTTCACATTTTCTGTTGCATTGTCAATTATTATAAATATGAATGTACCATCTTTGGATCTTTGTTAATTATTATGTACAATAATATCTTCATTTGAAAAGAAAATAATATTTAATTAAAATTTTCTAAATGATTGAACTATCATTGTTAACTTTCCAGTTTAATTATTCATTTGCTACTGGATAATGAGTCAATATTAGGATTTCTGTAACTTGACATTTTAAATAGACATTAGCATTGGAGAGCATTTTTCAAAAAGTTTTTTCATTTTTCTGATTTGGCAATTGAATAAGAGCGATCCATATTTACATTGGA
This sequence comes from Jatropha curcas, assembly GCF_041381405.1. Classification (NCBI taxonomy): domain Eukaryota; kingdom Viridiplantae; phylum Streptophyta; class Magnoliopsida; order Malpighiales; family Euphorbiaceae; genus Jatropha; species Jatropha curcas. The sequence goes on from NC_143155.1 coordinate 22,436,748, forward strand.
GACGCTATTAGTTCTCTTTAATTAAACACAAAATATTCACATTAAAGCTAAGAAATTCGTAAATGAAGAAAAATTATCTCTATAGTTTGATATAAAAAATTGATAGTTTCATATACAAAATTGAACATTGATTAATAAAGTGCAAAATAAACTAATTTGGTTTTGGTATCCATCAACTAGGAGATTAAAAGGTGTTATAGCTTGTCAAAACCATTTTCAAGCTCAAGAAAGTGATATATTCCTTGTTACCACTCCTAAATCAGGCACAACTTGGTTAAAAGCACTAACCTTTGCTTTGATGAACCGAGTTCGGTTTCCTAACCCTAAAGAAAACCACCCTTTGCTTACTAATAATCCTCATGTTCTTCTTCCTTTCTTGGACATGGTATGTATTGATACTGATTCTCCTGATTTTTCTAGTTTTACCTCTCCAAGATTGTTTTCTACCCATTTGCCCCTTTTGTCTCTTCCAAAATCTGTGGAAGACTTGGGCTGTAAGATTATTTACTTGTGTAGAAACACCAAAGACACTTTTATTTCTTTTTATCATTTTACAAATAGGTTAAGGCCTAAAGACAAAGGCGAAAATTCACTTGAAGATGCTTTTGATAAGTTTTGTAGAGGTCTGAGCTTTTATGGGCCATTTTGGGATCATGTTTTGGGGTATTGGAAGCAAAGTTTGGAAAATCCTAAAAGGGTTTTGTTTTTGAAATATGAAGATTTGAAAAAAGAGTCTAAATTCCATTTAAAGAAATTATCTGAATTCTTGGAGTGTCAATTTTCAAAAGAAGAAGAAAATTGTGGAGTAATTGATGAAATCTTGAATTTGTGTAGTTTTGATAATTTGAGCAATTTAAAGGTGAATAAAATCGGAAAATTACCGTCTAGCCAGGAAAATAGCACTTTTTTCCGGCGGGGTGTGACAGGAGATTACAAAAATTACCTGACAAATGAGATGATGGAAAAATTGGACCACATCACTAAAGAAAAGTTGCCTGGTTTATTACTATGATTGAGGGTACTCTCTTTCCAAGTATAAGCATAGTGTTGCCTCCTGTTCTTGTAGTATTAGTAACCATGAATCTGTTGTTTTGCTTATATTTGTTTACATTTTCTGTTGCATTGTCAATTATTATAAATATGAATGTACCATCTTCGGATCTTTTTCAATTGTTATATGTACAATAATGTCTTCATTTGAAAAGAAAATAATATTTAATTTAAATTTTCTAAATGATTGAATTATCATTGTTAACTTTCCAGTTTAATTATTCATTTGCTAGTGGATAATGAGCCAATATTAGGGTTTCTGTAATTTTGCAAGGCTAATTAAAATGGTGATTATTATAAAATGATTAAATTGATTAATCACTAAAAGTCATCAAATAGCAAACAATGTAAAAAAAAATTAAAAATTTCTTGAAAATAATCAATAATCATATAGCAACATTTTTAATCTTCGAGATACTTGAAAAAGCACTATAAAATTAATTGACCAAGTTGTGAAATTTTTAATTTTAATTTGATCTCATTATATAACGGTAGAGTACGACTTTTGCAACAAGTATCACTTCCCATTAAAAGTTTTTGATACACAAAAAAGATAGAATAAATAATTAAATATTCTGCCATTTATATGCTAAATCACACAAAAAGGATTTAAGATGTAATATAAATTCGGTTTAAATAACTATTTTCCAGAATGCTAAGATGCTTAGGAAAGTTGGGTGGTGAAAACTAAGGCCTTGTTTGGTTTCAAACAACCTATTTTCCAAGAAAAATACTTTATGAGAAGTGCACTTTCAGAGTAATTATTTTTCAAAAAGTATAATTTAAATGTGTTTATATGCTAATCAACTTTCTAATTACTTTCAAGTTACAAAAGACAATAATGATAGGATTCGTCGGTTCCTACACAGTGAATGATAGGATACTATCTTGCATTTTTTACGTGAAGGTAATCAAATTGCACATAAGTTGATTAATTTAAGTGAAATCGGTAGATATTTTCTTCATCAACCTAGCGTAGATAGATATATATAGAGAAAAAGAGAGGTATCTAATTTTCTAGAATTTTTAGTATTAATAGACCTAATTTGTCTAATTTTACTATTGCTTTATTGTATTGCTGATCTAACTTAATTCGGTTTATCTAATTCATCTTTTTCGGGTTCAAAAAGTAAATAATAGGTTCATGCTTTTAAAAGCCAATATGGAGTGCGCACGCACAAACGTGTTTTATGGTCAAATTGGTATTCTGAATGAAGTACACCGTATTGCATGGATAAAATCCTTTTTCATTTTATTTCGAGTATTTTTGTACGTATTTGTCCTTGTGCAGATGCATGTGTGCATACAAGAAGGTGCTTATTGTAATTGTACAGCTTGCAGATTTAACTGGAGAGCTGATGCGGTTGGCAATTTGTCGAATTTCAGATGGTGAGCCTGAATTTGCTGAGAAGATACGTGGGTTTGTTCGTGAAATCTACAGGCAGCTGTGTTGGGATTCTAATTGATCCCGAGTGGGACCTCTAATAATTAAGTATTGAATATTGACGATCGAATCTATCAGAAATAATAATCATGGTAAAAAAAATTAAATAATTACTGTAAATGCCAGATAAAAATAAGGACACCGAGATTTACGGGTTTCACCCTTCAACTGTTATGAGTTACGTCCACGGGACAAAAACTCCGAATAATTCTTTCACTAAAAAATAGTAGGTACAAAAGAGATTATAAAAATAGTGGTACTCTAAGTGTTTCCCAAAAACACCCCAAAAATTATAATCCTCACTATTTTCTCTCTTTTCCAATTTTAGGAACCCTTTCCTAAAATTCTTTACACTTAATTGTGTATTTCTAATCTTTTGTTTTTGTACATTGTTTAGTGAAAAACCTTCTACTATTTATAGGAGAAGGGAACGCGTCATTAACGCGTCCACCGAATGGATGCGTTAATCACGCGTCCATTTTTCCTTCTTTTTTTTTTCTTTCTTTCTTCCTTCTGTAGCCTTCTTTGACTGAAAAAAAAAAAAAAAACATGTTTTTCCTTTTTTTTTCTTTCTTCAAACTTGTGTGGATCCCACATGTTGGAGGGACCCACCACACCACTTGTTTTCTTCTTTTTTTTCATTTTCAAATGTGTGTGGGTCCCACATGTAGGCGGGACCCCACAACAATTCTCCCTCTTCCGACTACATGGTGGGACTCTCCATTCCTGCCGCTTTGACATATAGTTCGAACTTTTCCTTCGGAATGACTTTTGTCAATATATCTACAGCATTTCTGTCTGTGTGGATTTTTCGCAACTAGAACTGTTTCTCTTCAATGGCAAGTCTAAGCCAATGATATCTTACATCAATGTGCTTCGTCCGTGCATGATACATAGTATTTTTGCTCAAGTCTAACGCACTTTGACTATCACAATAAACTATATATTCTCCCTGCTGCACACCCAATTCTTGAAACAATCGCTTTAACCAAAGCATTTCCTTTTCTGCTTATGTTGCTGTAACGTACTCTGCTTCAGTCGTTGATAATGAAACACATTTTTGTAATCTTGATTGCCATAAAATAGCTCCCCCTGAGAATGTAAATAGGAATCTTGATGAAAGAAAATCTACATCAAGATCACCGACCATATCTGCATCTGTATAGCCAACAAGTGCAGTCTTTTCACCTCCAAAAGTGAAACATAACTTTGAAGTTCCTCTCAAGTATCTGAAGATCCACTTCACTACTTCCCAATGTGTCTGCTGGGGGTTTGACAGAAATCGGCTCACAACGCCAACTGCATGAGCGATATCTGGTCTCGTACACACCATTATGTATATCAAACTTCCGACCGCTAAGGAATATGGAACATTGGACATATCTCCTTTTTCTTTCTCTGTTAATGGGTGGGATTTCTTACTCAACTTGAAGTGAGCGGCAAGCAGAGTGCTAACTGGTTTAGCATTCTTCATATTGAACCTCTCTAGAACTTGTTCAATATATTTTTCCTGCAATAACCATAACCTGCAGGATTTTCTGTCTCGGATAATTTCCATTCCAAGAATTTGCCTTGTCGATCCCAAATCCTACATGTCAAATGCTTTTGACAAATCACTTTTTAACTTGCTAATCATATGTTCATCTGGTCCAACGATTAGCATATTATCAACATATAAGAGAAGGATGATAAATTTACCATCAGGGAATTTTTGGACATATACATAAAGATCTGCAACTGTCCTTTTGTATCCTTGATTCACTATAAAAGAATCAAACTTTTTATACCATTGTCGCTGTGCTTGTTTCAACCCGTACAAGCTCTTCTTCAAGCGACAAACCATGTCCTCTTTTCCCTTTACCTTGAAACCTTCTGGTTGTTCCATATAGATTTCTTCCTCTAGATCCCCATGCAAGAATGCGGTCTTTACATCAAGCTGCTCCAACTCAAGATTCAAATTGGCTACTAGACCTAGTACAACTCGAATAGAACTCATTTTCACAACTGGTGAAAAAATCTCATCAAAGTCAATACCTTTATTTTGAGTAAAGCCTTTAACGACCAATTGAGCTTTGTATCTCACTAGGTTGCCATCATCTTTCTTTAGTTTGTATGCCCATTTGTTCTTGCGTGTTCTCTTCCCTTTTGGAAGTTTCACCAGCTCATATGTATCATTCTTTTTCAAAGAATGCATCTCCTCTTGCATGGCCTTTGTCCATCAATCTTTGTCTTTACAAGATTGTACATCTTGAAAGCTCTCTGGCATCCCCTCATCAGTAATCAAAATGTAATTAGAACTAGGGTACCTTGTAGATGGTTGGCGTTCTCTGGTTGACCTTCTTAACTGAGGTTCAACTCTTTCTGGTGGAACAGGGTTCCCTGGCTCCCCTTGCACAACATTCTCTGCATCACTATTATCATCTACAATTGTCTCTTGATCCCCTACGACTGGCTCTTCTTCTTCTTCCCGTTCTGATTCTAGCATTCCTCCTCTCGTGACATCATCTGTAGGAATGCTTCCTGGTGTAATATTAATAACACCATCACTTATGGATTCTTCACAAGTTGTATCTGCCACGATCTCATTCTCCCTACGTCTCGGCTCTGGACAACTTTCTTTTTCACTGGGTCCCACATTCTGTAGCCAAACTCTTCGTCTCCATAACCGACAAAAGTGCAAGGAACTGACTTGTCATCGAGCTTTGATCTCTGCTCCTTTGGAATATGCATAAATGCCTTGCAGCCAAATATCCTCAGGTGAGAGTATGAAATATTTCTACCTGTCCAGACCTTCTCCGGGATATCAAAATCCAAAGGTGCTGAAGGTAGTCGGTTGATTAGGTAGACAGCAGTGTTGACAGCTTCTCCCCAAAATGGCTTAGGTAAATTGGCCATTTTAAGCATGGATCTTACTCTTTCGATAATGGTGCGATTCATCCGTTCAGCAATGCCGTTATGTTGAGGTGTACCAGGAACTGTCTTTTCATGCCTGATACCGTGCTGACTACAGTAATCTCTAAACTCTTTAGAGATGTGTTCACTACCATTATCCGTGCGCAAACACTTCAATGCCACCCCAGTCTCTCTTTCCACCATCGCATGGAATTACTGAAAGTGCTTGAATACTTGGTCCTTGGTGCGCAACAAATATATCCATGTTTTTCGTGAGAAATCATGTTTTTCGTGAGAAATCATCAATGAAGGTTAGAAAATATCTACTTCCTCTAAGTGATTCTACCTCCATGGGACCACATACGTCAGAGTGGACCAACTCAACTTGTTGTCTCTTCGTCTAGAGCTTTTAAAAAATGAGACACGATGTTGCTTCCCAAATAAACAATGATCACAAGGGTTTATTTTACCTTTGGCTAATGGTATGAGGGACTTCTTAGCCAACATATTCAACCCTTTCTCACTAACGTGCGCCAGCCACCTATGCCACAAATTTGGTGAAGCATCATCTACAACTGTATTCAGTTGACCCACACATATTATTGCATGCGTATTATACAACGAGCAACATAATTTTCCTTTCGCCACCACCAAAGACCCTTTGGTGAGTTTCCAATTACCGTCACCTATATGATGGTGATAGCCTTCCTTGTCCAGTACACTGACAGACAACAGGTTCAACCGAAGATCGGGAATATGTCTCACATTTTTAAGTGTTAATGTGCACCCAACACTTGTCTTTATGCAGACATCACCGATTTCCACCATTTGCGAGACACTATTATTTCTCATTCTAATAGTGCCAAAATCTCCCGCTTTATAAGTGGAAAAGTATTCCCTTTTTGGAACACAGTGGTATGAGGCATCGGAGTCTACTATCCACTCGGTATCTGCATCTCTAACATGACAGCAATCTGCATCATGAGTGACTAAAGTCACCTCATTATCTTATGCTGAGACTGTAGCAGATGTATTTCTGTCATTCTCCTGTCTTCGGTTTACATGCTCCTGTTTGAGTAAATGATAATTTCTTTTGAGATGACTCTCCTTACCACAATTGTAACATTTTCTCATCTCTCTGGACTTGGATCTACCACCTGACTTTACATGCCCTCGACCTCTACTCTTGCTCCGGCCCCTATTCTCTGTGACAAGGGCTTGTGTACTGGTATTGGCAACATCTCTTCTTCGTAGTTCTTCATTGAGTAGTATATTCTTTACCATAGACATTGTTATCACACCATTTGGAGCTGAGTTACTCAATGATACCACAAGAGTATCCCAACTATCACTACAAAAAAATGCTAAATTGGGACCGATTTTTGCGACCGACTTCAATCGGTCACAATTTTGCGACCGATTTGCGATGTATACGCAAACAGTCGCATATTTTAGCGCTGAAAATTCCCGCGAGTTTGGTTATCAGTTTGCGACCCGTGTAATACGGATTTACGACCGATTTGCGACTAAATGTTTTTCTGTCACAAAACTGCGCGCTTCAAAAATAGGAATAATTGCTGAGACCGACTGGCGACAAAATTGCGACCGATGTATTGAGTCGCAAATCGTTTGCAATTTTATCGCGTAGTAAAACGACGTCGGATAATTAAAAATTGCGACCGATGTTAATTAAGTTTGCGACTGATTGGTCGTTCGCAAACTTTGGGGCTTTAAACGCGACGCCCTCTCCTTTTTCTTTCTTCTTCTTTCTCTCTTCTCCTTCTCCTCTCCTCTCCTCTCCTCCGTCCGCAACGCCGCTTCAGCCCCTCCTGAGAACGCTCCAACCCGCCTGTTGCCGCTCCATTGCAGATCCGGTCACTCCTCAATGCCGTTCGCTACCGTTTGGACATTATTTGAGGTAATTAGTTTTGCATTTTATTTTTTTTCGAATTTTTTTTCTTTTGCGATTTATGTGTTTTTTGCAATTTATTATTATTGTTACTGTTATTATTATTATTATTATTAATATTGTTAATGTTGTTGTTGTTTTTATTATTATTATTATTATTATTATTATAGTATTCAAATGTTACTGTTAGTATTATTATTATTATTATTATTATTATTCAAATGCTACTGTTTCGGGAATACTGGATTCATTTATATATCACGGTCAAAAGGCAATCAAGAAGAAGATGGAAATCTCTTTCAAAAAAAAAAAGAAGAAGATGGAAATTGGTAAATTTAGTTGATAAAATATCTGGTTGGCCTGGTTGTTGCCGCATCTTGTTGGTTTAGTAAATGGAATCTCAAATGGAACTTGGTTGGATGACTGCATTTTGAATTAGCCAGCTTCTTTGGATCACAGCTAACGTTTGTCATGATTCATGATGTATGTTAAATGAATTAGATTTATTTTATAGTTCAGTTTATATGTGCGGTGAAATGCCTGTTAGCCGTCACTGCCTCTTTTTGGTCAAATGTAATATGGATATATGCGTGAGGGGCGGCTTTTCATTGTGGTTTTAGCTGAGAACTCGAAGAATTCTTGGTGGAGAATGGAGAAACAATCAATGAGTTTTGTCTGATGGTTTTGCTTTTCATTTTTCCGTTGGGTGAATGGGTCCAGTTGCTTGGGCGTTTAGGCCCTATTCAGTTCAAGATAGTCTATTTTTTAAGTTCACTGTTTGGAGAGTATGGTTTGAACTTATTAGCCCAATTACTCAGCAGATTTTATACAAACGAAATTAGAGAAATAAAAAAGAATAGGTTAATTTTAAAAATAAATAAATAAACAAGGTCGGTTTTGTGCAAGTATTCTAAAATGAATTTTAATTGATTTATAAACCGTCGGTTTTGATTTAAAATTTTAAATCAATAATTTCGATTTGGTTTTAATAAATCTACTAATTGTAGTTCGAACTGAATTGCCATTCCCATAAAAGATCAAGTCCAATATGGTGCATGGTTTTTGTCTCCTATACATTGGAGAACCAGAAGCCCAAAACAATTCCTTAAATGGGCTCTCCAAAAATAAGAAAAACTATAAGGTGCTCATCAAGCATGGAAATACCCTAATTGCTGAGGCCTAGTCCAATATTAAGTCATTATTTATTAGCACTGCAAATTAGGGTTAGGAAGATTGATGTCCTTTGGGATTGCAGACAAGCCCTTGACTTGGAAAATATCATTAGAACATCAAGGCCCAGACAAGGCACGTTATTTTATAGGTTAGGATTATTTAAGACTTGAAATTGGTAATTTGGTAACACAAAACGCACTCTCTAAGACACCTCTACAGTTCATATATATATATATATATATATATTGCTCATATAAGGAAACAGGATGGAGGAGATTCCCACTATCACTAATACCTTATCTCAATATTTATCTTTAATAGGGAATGATCATATGCTAGTATCAATAAACGGCTGAATATATAAATTTACTTCTCAACTTTACAACTATAAATTTATGAAGATGTGAAAATAGCTCCTAGAATATATTTTTTATAGAAATGAGTTCTTTCTGACTATTTACTAGGAAAAAAAAGAGTAAAGTTGGAAGGATCCTGCGTAATCATAATTTAAACATAATCAAAGACTTAATGCAATATTAGGTTATTATATGTTCTTAATTATTGGCAACTCTTTCTTGAGAAGTTTTGGCTGTGTTTTTCTTTATTTTATATTATTGTCGTTATTATTCTTAAATATGTTTTTATTAAATGAATGATGAGTTTGGATTGGAGGCCTAGTTTGGACCGGTACAATATCGATGGATATATCCATTTGAGAGGTGATTCACTAACATCTCATTCTAATGATTCCATCATTTATTTGAACTTATACTTACATATTGGCATTGTACAATGACAGACACTTGCAGAAAATTAAAAAGAATGTGCGCAATAAGGCAAAGGTCGAGGGATCCATTTGCAATGCATATTTGGTGGAAGAAGCTTCCACATTCTGTTCACACGACTTTGACCAACATGTTTTCACCAAGCCTCGGAGAGTGCCACGTAACGATGACGGAGGAGATCGCGTACAATCTGAGTTTGAAGGAAATCTAAAAATTTTCACCTATCCTGGGCATACGATTGGTAAATAAATAAAAAAAAAAAGACGATTAACTGATGCAGAGATACAAGCGGCTCAAACCTATATTTTATTGAATTGCGAAGAGATTACACCATATGTACAGTAAGTATACATAATGTAAACAGTCTAAACTTGACGTGGGCCGTTGTTAAATCATACATATGCTAATTTGGTTCATTGATAAATAGGAAATATATCAATCTTTTGCGGCTTCAAAATCCCAATTTGACTGATACTGCAGTTGATGCAAAGCTGGACACCGAATTTGCAGAATGGTTCAAATATTATGTAAGTTACTTTCAATGTACACAACATGGAATGTACATTTATTAAATCTCACTCATGTCATTACTATTTCCCATAGGCTCGAAGCTCGGGAATCGATATTCGTAACAGATTTATTACGGATCTGGCAAAGGGGCCATTACCGGTTGCTAATGCCTACTCTGGCTACTTTGTAAATGGTTACAAGTTTCACACTGAGGGTTATGGGAGAAGCAGAAAGACAATGAACAGCGGTGTGTGCATAAAGGGATCAAACTACAGTGATGTGTCAAACGATTTTTATGGGAAATTGGTTGAGGTTTTGGAGTTAGAATATGTAGGCCTACCAATGAAGTGCACAATCTTATTCAAATGTGAATGGTTTGATTCTACGCCAAAAATTGGCATGAAGGTTCATCCTAAGTATAATCTGGTAGATATTAATCAAAGAAGAAGATATACAAAGTATGAACCTTTTGTGTTGGCAATGCAAGCTGCACAAGTGTACTATGTCCCATATCCATCGTTTAAACGAGATCGATGCGATTGGATGGCAGTGTGTAAAATCAAGGCTAGATCAATTGTTCATGCACTTGAAACCAAACAATCTGCTTCACTCGCAGTATCGGAGCCATTTCAAGAAGTTAGGGTTGAACGCAACCGATGCAATTTGTTGAAGATTTAACAGATAGATTGGATGATGAAAGCCGATCTTATGTTGAAATAGGAGCATCAGATGATGAAGAGGAAGAAGATCAAATCATCATGGGTACCTCAGAAGACGAATATGAAGAAGAGGAAGCTGATGAAGAGGAGGAGGAAGTAGATGATATTGAAGACACTTAAAACTTAGACCAGTTTTACTGTTACAAATTGATAAATGTATATCTAATTAATATTATTAATGAAGAATTTCAATGGTATTAACTTTCTTTACTCATATTTACCACATGTTCTACAATTCATATAATTGTATAAATTCATTTTATCTAGGTTCTGATATCTGCAGTACAGATGGCTAGAGGTAGAGCGTTTGATTCTGATGCGTCCGGCAGTGGTTCACGTGGAGGTCGTGGCCCAGGACGCAGTGCCCGTGGATGAGGAGGGTCGATCCCTCATCCTTCTTCAGGTACGTCTGGGGCTTCATCCTCTGCTCAGCGACCAGTACTGTCGTCGTCACATCCTTCTTCAGGACTGGTACATACTCTTCTACCCCTGTTTCTGGACCGGTACAGACTTCACCAGCTGCACAGTCACCTACTGTTCAAGGTAATCATAAATGTCATTACTGTCATTTTAATTATATATTAATTATCTAAAAATTTATAACATTTGTCACTTCTTTTGCAGCTTCATCAGATCCACATATCACCCTCAGTTTGGTAGTAATATTTTGTTCAGATTGTGATGCTTTCGTGTAATTATATTTCACTTCTATTTTTTTTTTTCAACATATATCCATCTTCTCGAGCAGCGAGGCAAATTTTGAGAAAAATCAAGCTACCGCTGCATAAAGAAGGATACACATGGGATGCCGTACCACAAGAGGCGAGAGACTTTTATTGGGAGGAGTTTTAGGTACTCTTTGGTTTAAGTTATATCATCATTCAATGTTTACAATTCATCAAGATACCTCCTTAGTATTGAAATGTTATATTTCATTTTTTGCAGAAACATTTCATATGGGACGAGGCCATTACGGATATGCTGAAAGTAGCCTGGGAGAAGATATGCGCTGATCGATATGCTGACTTTACCTATAGGATGAGAAGAAGCGATAAGAAGCAGTAGTGCGTGTCTCGGGAGATATGGGAGAGCTGGCAAAAGGCTTGGAAGGATCCTGCATTCAAGAGAAAGCGGGAGATATTTGCACAAAACAGGTGCAGTGAGACTGGCGGTGATGGAGTAGGACCTTCTCAACACACAGGCGGATCAATATCTGCTATAGAGACAGCTCGATTATTAGTAAGTGAACTAGTCCCTTTATATAAAACTGATATTTAATGAAAGGACACTATATATATTAATATATCATGCATAAAAATTCATTACAGGCTGAAAAATTAGGTCGTGAGCCCATACCGATTGAGGTGTTTACATACACTCACACGAAGGACCACGATCTGAATACGTTTGTCGACAGACGTGCGGTGAGCGTCAATGTAAGTAACAATGAATAATATTTACATTTACCCTCTACTCGTTGCGAAGATGTACAAAGTTCAATATAATAAAGCTTGCAATTGCATTGATTAATTAATTTTTTGTTTTCAGGAGAACTATACTACTGCTTGGGAGCGTCTTGTTACTTCTCAGACCGATGAATCTGAAGCTGAAGCTGAGTCAAGAATTGACGAGGTAACGCTTTATCTCGAGGCTGTAGGGGGCGAGAAGAAGAGGAAGGTATACGGCATCGGGTCTCAGGCATCACAGTTTTACTGCGGCTCAGCAGCTCATGCTTCTACAGCCAGCGTAGGACCACAGCCCGAGCACACTGACGAGCACTATACTGAATTACGGGCTCAGCTTGCTGATAAGCAGAGACAGATTGCAGAGCTTAGAGCACATATGATGCGGCTGTCCGGTGAGCCCGGTGCTGGTACTTCTTCCTCTGATCATGCGCCTGCTACAGACCGAAATGTTTCGACGTCTCAGCAGCAGCCACTGCCGGCTCCTGATCTCGATGCTGCAGACGATACCTTGGTCACCCCTCCTGGCGCTACATCACATCCAGCAGGTACTCCTCCCGGCGATCCGACATCGGATCCTGCAGATGATCAGCAGTGTAGATTTGATTTTGGACCTTTTTAGTTTTTCATTTGTATTTTGATATTTTGTTCAGTACAATAAAAATTACATTTTTATATTGTTCTTGAATTGCGTGTGTGATATATATGTATATATGTCAATTTTCATAGGTGCGAAAGAATTATGGTTTCATAATATTTATTTTTTATTTTTTTTTCATTTTTGCGACCGATTTGCAACCGATTTGATACCAAAAATTAAAATTTTAAATTTACATTTTGCGACCGATTTGCCACAGATTTTTCTGTGACCAAATTTGCGACAGAGTTTCCAAATGAACCACGACCAAAAATTGCGACCGATTATTCAAATTTGCGATCGATTATATCGGTCGCTAATTTGCGACCGACGAAATCATCGGTCGCAAAAAACTTTTCGACCAGGTATTTTGCGACCGATATCTATCGGTCTCAGATCGGTCGCTAAGTGAAATTAGCGACCGATCTGTGCCATTTTGCGATCGATTGGTCGGTCACAAAATGGCGTTTTTTTTGTAGTGTATTCGGTAGAGATCCCAACAGTAGGCATGCTTGCATCTCATCATCTAAGGACATACCGCTAACTACTAACTCAGTTATGAGTCCTTCAAAATCGTTCAGGTATTGTGTAATTGATCATCCCTCTGACAGCTTCAAGTTCATGACTTTACGCATAAGGAAGACTTTTCCTTGAGCATTCGTAGCCTCGTACATATTCTCTAATTTCTTCCAGAGAACTTGAGGATCTTTTCATTTCTCACATGTTTGTATAGGCTAGCATCTATGCATTGGCGTATTGTACCTAATGTCTGCTTTTTTAATTTCTCCCACTGCCTTTCTTTCATTTCTTCTAGCTTTGCACTGTCACCTTCAATTGGATCGTATAGATCTTTGCAATTGAGGTAGTCCTCCATTTTGGATTTCCACATTGAATAATTTGAATCGGCCAATTTGATTATTGCCCCATCGTTAGCCATGTCGAATTTTGAATCTGACAAAATTTTACTATTCACGAAATTCACTATTCATATGAATAGTAACTTTGTAGAAAACTGACAGAATTTGCCAACCAAAGGCTCTGATACCAGTTGTTGAGATTCTAACTGATCCCGAATGGGACCTCTAATAATTAGGTATTGGATATTGACGATCGAATCCACCAGAAATAATAACCATGGTAAAAAATTAAATAATTACCATAAATGCCAGATAAAAATAAGAACACCGAGATTTACGTGGTTTACCCTTCAACTGTTATGGGCTACGTCCACGGGACAAAAACTCCGAATAATTCTTCCACTAAAAAATAGTAGGTACAAAAGAGATTACAAAAATAGTGGCACTCTAAGTGTTTCCCAAAAATACCCCAAAAATTATAATCCTTAATATTTTCTCTCTTTTCCAATTTTAGGAACCCTTTTCTAAAATTCTTTACATTTAATTGTGTATTGTTGGCTCAATGGTCAATTTCTAAATCTCGGATTTTGATGATTAATACAAAACAAATAAATTTAAAATTATGTTATTTGTGCTAATTTCATTTTATGCAGAATTTCTTTGGAAAGAAATCGTACAAGGCAAGTCTTACATTGAGTGTGAAGATATTCGAAGTACCTAGTGGCTAGGTATTTAGGAAACTTTGTAGGATAGAGAGAAAATCTATATATGAGCACAAAAATTATTTTTCTCTCTCAAAAATATCTTTCGGAAAATTAGTTTTCTTCAAAATAATTTCTATCGTAAAAATATTTTATTTTTTCGAAAATATTCTTTAATTTGAAATAATTTATTTTCCTAAAACTAAAGAGATCTCTTCTCTAATGTTTTTGGTAATAAAATCATACACCTTTTCGGAAATATATTTTGAAAGATCTAAAGTGCATAAAATTATTTTCTTACCTTAAAAACGAAGGAGAATCTCTTTCGGTTTTAGTAAGAGCATTCTTCCGCAATTATATCTTTCCAAAATAAATGCTGTCGAAAATCTTCTATTTAAAGGAAAGTGAAAATCGGGTTTTATTCTCTTACCAAAAAGGATAAAATAAATTTTTGGTAACAAAGATTTTCATATCTTCTAAATAAGGAAAGAAGATATTCTGATTTCTATCTCTTTCCAAAGGCGACAGCTTCTTAGTTTCCTATATAAAGGAACGTTCACGCCTTAAACATTTGGTGATGTACGAGTTTTCGTTTTAAGAGCTTTTTCTCATTGAACAAATCTTTATCTCTCAAAACTTACTCTACCCCCGTTTTCTTTTCATCTCTACACTTAACTTTTTCAATATTTAAAGTGAAAAGAATATATACAATTGCTTTTGAGAAACAGTTCTGTGTTCTAATCGATCTTCTAATCTGATAAAACTGTTTTTCCTGTGCTTATATAGGCGTTTCTTTCTGTCTATTTAGATTTTGTAATCTATAGTGGACAGGCTCTTTATTTGTTAAACTTTTGGGTGTAATAGCTTAGGTTAGAAGCTATTGTGTTAGAGGTTATCAAGCGACCTTCTCCATGTGTGGGATTTTAATGTCTTGAACTGAGTTTTCTGTACTCTGCCAAAAACAGAAAGGGTTGAGGTTAACTAGAACCTTTGGAAAATCTAGTGGGACAAAAGGGTAGATCTAGGTGTTGATCTATTGCCTTGTACTGTTGGTTTGTCTCTTACCCTTTAAAAGAGATTACATAGTTGAGGATCTCAAGATGCGTCTTGGGGAGTGGATGTAGGCGAGTTAGTGCCGAATCACTATAAATCTCTGTGTTAATCTTTTTACTTCTGAAGTTGGCTTGATTTTACTCTTTTTACACCTCTGTTTAATCTTTAGAAACGCTAAAATTGTTATTGATTCGGATGTTCTAAAACTGTAATAAGTCTTATCTTTCCTGAACATTAGAACTCTGGTATTCTAATATAGTGAATATACTATGTTCTAACTGTTGTTCTATTCTCAGCATAATTCACTGTTTGGGTTTCTATTTTATTTTCTAAACTTTATGAGGATGTTCTAATCCTGGTAACTTTCCATCATAAAGTTACTCTGATATTTGATTAAGGCTCTGTGAAGAAGTTCTGAATTTAATAACTGTCTTTCACATAGCTTTATATGGTTTTGCAAACTTTATGAGGAAGTTCTAATTTCGATAACTTTTCTTCATAAAGAAGCTCTGATATTGTATAAGTTAGTGTAAAGCTGTTCTAATCAATAACTGCACTTTGCACAGACTTTCTATCTTTGAAATTAGAACATTGTGAGGAGATTCTAATCCATATTCTATTCTCATAAAGTTCTGTATGTTTTCCGCTGCACTTAGAATTCTAATTTCTGTTTAGAATTTCTAAAATTTATTTCAGTTTTTAGAAAACTCAATTCACCCCCTCTTGGGTTGTGCCATACATATTCGGGACCCACATGTATTTCTAATCTTTTGTTTTTGTACATTGTTTAGTGAAAAATATTTTCCTATTTATAGAAGAAGGGGACGTGTCATTAACGTGTCCACCGAATGGATGCGTTAATCACGCGTCCATTTTTCCTTTTTTTTTTTTTCTTTCTTTCTTTCTTCCTTCGGCAGCCTTCTTTGACCGAAAAAAAAATGTGTTTTTACCTTTTTTTTTTTTTCCTCAAACTTGTGTGGGTCCACATGTCGGCGAGACCCACAACAAGCTGAACCTTATTGTCCACATATGGATGGTAGTTCTGATATGAAAACAAAGATGGAAACAATGCTTCAAAGCATCTTGAAAATAAAGAACGATGTTTATCCAAATTTACCTTGGCCAAAGTTGTGAATATGATTGGTTATTGAATATGCTGGTGGGCATAGATAGAATGATGATTAACTCATGAAATTAGTATTGCTTCCAGATTCATCAAATATAGTATCAACAGGCAAGAGAAAATAATTTTGGGCAGACTGGAATGTTTCTGTGCTAGGTTTCACTTTCAAATTACAGTGTTTTTGGAAATTCAATTTATATGAATGTTCATTTACATATCCACAAGTTTGTAATGGAGGTGATTTTTGGAAAATTCATATAATGCCAGCGAAAAATAAAATTGAAATATCCTTTCATTTCAAATTCTCGTCATGGGATTGATTGGTGTATAAATTCTCAAGTTTAGTATCTTATTTATTAACACATACAGTTCATTTTAAATCAAGTGAAACTATTATGAAAATCATCTGGACTTATATTTTAAGAATGTGTTTTGAAAATTATATGAATCTTGATATAATGTACTATTTTGGTTAACTATAACAGAACACTGAGGAATATAAAGTACAAAATTCTAAGAAGGTCTAAGACATGCTAGATGTGGTTTTGAAAATGTATCGCTGAAAATTTTATGGAATTCAGTTGTTCCAAATATTGTATTAGTGGAATTCAATTTGCAAACTTGATTGCTAACACTGATGTTGGCTGCTTGCCTGTGAATGTAATTTGTGGGGGATCTGTTTATTTTCTAGTAAACCAAAAATATCTTTTGTATTTCCACGTTGCCATCTTTGAAAGATAAATTATGGTGTTTGTGTGCATACTATTTTGGCTGAGAATATGATATGAATTAACCTGCACTTATGCTTTAAGTAACAAGTATAGCTATTTTGCTTGATCTTCTAATTGAGGTTTTTCTGCAGCTTTTTTTGGTGTGCATGTAAGAGGATCAGAGTATATGCAGCTGGTTGGTGTTGGGCCGAGGTAACACTTGCCTCAGCTCTAATACCACTTGTTAGGGCTCCGACAATAAAATTACGAGAATAATTACGCAGCGAAATAATTAAAATTGTGACACAGAGAAATTTATACGGTTCATCCTCAACTATTTAGGGCTACGTCTACGAGATAAATTCCGAATGATTCTTCCGCTATTAAAAAATAGTAGGTACACAAGGAGAGTAATACAAAAATAGTGGCACTCAAAATGTTTTTCAAAAATACCCTATAATAATTTCCTCACTATTTTTCTCTTTCTTAATTTTAGAAAACCCTTCCTAAAATTAGATAATTCTCTCACAACATTTTTTTTTTCTTCTTTCTGTTATGTTTTATTGAGAGAAAACGTTAGGAGAAAAGGACGCATTAATAACGCGTCCACCGTGTAATGCGTTAATCACGTCTACAACTTTTCTTTTTTTTCCAAAAAATTCATTTTTCTTTTTTTATTTTTCAAAGCGTATGGGTCCCACATGTCGGAGGGACCCACAACACTTGGATCCAGTGATACAAGTTCCTTTTTGTGGAGTGTGTCTGACATTGACTTAAGAAGTAATTTCATCTCAAGTTTCTGTTTCTCGCTTTCTCCGAAGTTACTAAGTTTATGTTAATCTTTTTTTTTTTTTCTTTTTTACTTGCACTGTAGGGAAATTTTTCCCGTCTGGAAACGTTTAGAAAACAAGATATTCATGATCACGACGGGAATGGTTTCAACACTTGGGAGGGATCCATTTTTCCATGGGACTTCTTCTTTGTAAAAGTCACGGGCCTTCCTCATTTAGTACTAGTTTGTTTTTGCAACATTTTGTACAATCTGCTCATGGCTTGAAAAATAGAATTGGCAACTTTTTATAAGGAAACGGTATTTCTCTGCAATGTCTTTCAGAAGCTGTAGTAAAAATGCATTTGTGGTACGAAGCTTTCAAAGAGTTTTTGACATGACATGAGGCTCAAGTGGGTAATGTCAAAGATGCCTTCTTAATTCATAATTGTTGTAGCATAGCATTTCAATATGCGATGTGTGATGAAATTGACTTGGAAATAAAGACAGGTGAGAATTGACTTCTGGGGCTGGAAGTTTATTTACAATTAGGCATTTTAGCTTATGTACATACTGAACTGGGTAGAGTTCCTCGCTCGGCCTGGCTGTTCCTCAAGGGAAAAGCTCTTGTTGAACTGTAAGTATAAATGTGAACCTTTGCTTTTCCTGTTTTTAGTGCAAGGCTTTCATTTAGACATCTAAGATGACTGTATTTACTTAGCTATCTTTCACTTATAGTAAAAAAGGGGCAAATCTAAACATCTTTAGAAGGAGCACCAATGTGCTGATCAATGTTTTTGAAGTCGGACCGGAGATCGAACCGGCTTAATGACATGATCACGGTTAGCTAGGGTCAACTTGGTATAATAGGGTTTTTTATTTTTTATATTTTAGTGAAGTGAAGCAGCCTCTTTTATATATTAAAGCTCATTGCTTAATATACTTTTGATAGCAGCGTTTGTGGAAAAAGCAGCTTGCTTCTATCACTATTAGATTTTGTTGTCTGTCGGTGTTGAATAATATTTGGTAATCCAAATAACTCTGTGGATTTCTATGATATTTTATCACTGAAAGATAAAATTGATAAATTAGTAAAATATATTTCATTCAACAACTTTTTTTAAATCTTTGGACTAAAATAAAGTTTGATTATTATTTTAGTACAAATGGGATGCCATGTAGATTAAAATAAGCCAAGAAAGCAGTGTCAATATAAGTTGTCTGTGAGTATTAGCCATGTGTTTTTTTAAAATTTTCAATTATGCATTTCTCATTATTGGATTTAGTGGCTGTTTGTTTGTTTGTAATATGGTTTATTTAATTCCATTTCTCCTTTTTCTTCGGCCCTTTGGCAATAATTTTTTGAATAGATTTTAGCGTGTTGATCAAAAAACTATTCTGTAATATAGCATTTGAAATAATTTTTAAAGATTAGAGTAGTGTTTTGCGAAAAGTTAACTCGTGTAATATTTAGGTGAAACGCTACTAAAACAGTTAACAAGTATCAAAATAGCTAAGCTAACAACTGTCAAAATAGCTAATTTTGCTAAACGAACTTTTCCTCTTAAAGTGAACAATAGAAAAAAAAAATCATACATGTGTTTAATATTTTTTAAAAAGTACATAATTATATCTAAAAAATTACCAAATTTTATTTAATAATTTTATTTTATTTTTTGAAAATTAGATTTAACTAAGATTTGAATGAATAATCTCATAGCTCTTGCAAACAATTTTAGCATCATTTAAACATCATTAGGTCATGGGTTATTAGTTATGGTATTATTACTATTATATATACACTGAAAAGGATATGTAAGAAATCAAAAGAAAAAAAAAATACTATAATAACTGGTTGGGGCCATAATCAAATTAGAAAAATCTTAATGCTTTTACAGTTCAAAATATTCATTAACTGTACATGATGCAATAATTCAAAAATATACCTGCACTTTTAGATATGTAATTAACATAATTTTTAGAATAATAATTTTCACATTTTTAATTCTATATTAGATATTTAATTGATTTGATTATACAAATTGAAGTATTTAGTTAAATTATTTTGAAAGTTAAAATGTTTAATAAATTAAAGTATTTAATGAGTCAAAATCAAGATTTTTTTTTTTTTTTTTAGGTTCACTATCAGCAAGATTTTCAATTGTACAAAATCAAATAGATATTTCACTTAAAATATTTTAATTAAATATATATTGCACATAATATGCAAATTTAGATGACAATAACAAATCTTTTAATTAATTATACTTAAATATATTTTAATACATTGTTAATTTTTATTAAGGATATTTATCAAATCACCAACAGTGTGCACTATTCAAATTTTCGAATTTGACTATATATACATACCTAACCAAAACCAAAAACAACACAAAGAAAACAATTATTATAGCCCATAATTCATTATAACCATGCAAACACTTGAATCTCTTCCTGCTTACCTGCAAGAAAAAGAAATGTCTCAAGATTTTCGAGACTTCATAGTCTCTCTACCAACTGAAAAGGGTTGGGTCGCCAATCATCTCCATCAATACCAAGGATTTTGGCATCCAACTAGGCAACTAAAAGGTGTTATAGCTTGTCAAAACCATTTTCAAGCTCAAGAAAATGATATCTTCCTTATTACCACTCCTAAATCAGGCACAACTTGGTTAAAAGCACTAACATTTGCTCTGGTGAACCGCGTTCGGTTTCCTAACCCTAAAGAAAACCACCCTTTGCTTACTAATAATCCTCACGTTCTTGTTCCTTTCTTGGACATGGCATATATTGATACTGATTCTCCTGATTTTTCTAGTTTTACCTCTCCAAGATTGTTTTCTACCCATTTGCCATTTGTGTCTCTTCCAAAATCTGTGGAGGACTTGGGCTGTAAGATTGTTTACTTGTGTAGAAACCCTAAAGACACTTTTGTTTCTCTTTATCATTTTACAAATAGGTTAAGGCATAAAGAAAAAGGTGAAAATTCACTCGAAGAAGTTTTTGATAAGTTTTGTAGAGGTGTGAGTTTGTATGGGCCATTTTGGGATCATGTTTTAGGGTATTGGAAGCAAAGTTTGGAAAACCCTAAAAGAGTTTTGTTTTTGAAATATGAAGATTTCAAAGAAGAGCCTAAATTGCATTTGAAGAAATTATCTGAATTTTTAGAGTGTCCATTTTCAGAAGAAGAAGAAAATCATACAGTAATCGATCAAATTTTAAACTTGTGTAGTTTTGATAATTTGAGCAATTTAGAGGTGAATAAAACCGGAAAGTTACCGTCTGGTGAGGAAAATTGTGCCTTTTTCCGGCGGGGTGAGATAGGAGATTACAAGAATTTCCTTACAAAAGAGATGTTGGAAAAATTGGACCACCTCACAAAAGAAAAGTTGCCTGCTTTATTACTATGATTGAGGGTACTCTCTTTCCAAGTATAAGCATAATGTTGCCTCTTTTTCTTGTAGTATTAGTAGCCATGAATCTGTTGTTTTGCTTATATTTGTTCACATTTTCTGTTGCATTGTCAATTATTATAAATACGAATGTACCATCTTTGGATCTTTGTTAATTATTATGTACAATAATGTCTTCATTTGAAAAGAAAATAATATTTCATTAAAATTTTCTAATTGTTTACTTGGTCGTTTGCTAGTGATTTTATAAGTTTGTAGACAAAATGCTTTATTTTATGGCCACTCATATTAATCACTAAAAGTGATGAAATAGCAATTAATATAAAAAAAATTACATGAAAATAATTAATAATATATAATCTATGAATTTACTTGAAAAAAAAATTTAAAATTCTTGAAACTTTAGATGAACCATACAACCCCTTCAAGCACAAAGGCATCCGCTGCTGCCCATATGAAATTATGATTATTTCTATTTTATAATGTAAGAAACAAATAAGATTTGAATTATGAAAATCTCTATTTATAACAATTTTCAGTATTACAATTAATTTTTTTAAGGGAAATATTACAACTAAATTGCAGAAAATCAGTTAATTGGAAAATATTTTATAAGCAATTTTTCAGAAACAAATAAAGTCTGGCAATTTTTCAGAAATAAATAGAGTCTAAATCACGACTTATTATGTATGTCTAAATATAGATATAGGAAAGGAGAAATCCAAGCAATGGAA
Organism: Jatropha curcas; assembly: GCF_041381405.1. Taxonomy (NCBI): domain Eukaryota; kingdom Viridiplantae; phylum Streptophyta; class Magnoliopsida; order Malpighiales; family Euphorbiaceae; genus Jatropha; species Jatropha curcas. The sequence continues at coordinate 22,458,690 of NC_143155.1, forward strand.
GAAAATTTATAATAATAACTGGTTGGGGACATAAAAAAATGGGAAAAAATCTTGATGCTTTTTCCTTTTTCTATTGACAGGAAGGAGACAAATGCTTTCCCCAGAACATTTATTAATTGTACAAGGTGCAATAATTCAACAATTTTTTATTTTTTGAGGATGCAATAATTCAACAATTAGTGGCTCTTTAATTTAAAAATTATATATATATATATATATATATACACCTGATGATGCTAGCGTGTCTATAATTAGCTGAGAGTGGATTACAATATACAATGCAGAAATTAATGGGACTTTAGAATATAATTTTCTTGAATTTTAAATATTCATAGAGACAAAAATTTGTCTGATTTTGTATTATTAACCTAACCTAAATTTGTTCGGATCTCGTTGGTTTGTTTTAATTCTATAGAATCGCTTAGGTTATGTGTGTATATAATATTTTCATTTTTTAGATAAAAAAATATTATCAATATTTCTACGATTCAAGCAACATTACAAGAGAGATGGAAGTTGTGATATGATCAAACCTTAGATACTAAATTGTAATTTACTATTATATATTACAGTAATTTTTATATATATTGCAAATGTGAGCAGGGCCGGATCCAAAAAATCTAATTAGTGGAGGCAATACAGCAAAATAATAATTCAGTGGGGCAAAAGTTAAAAACTTAATAGAGTAAATATAAATTAATATAATTATATGCATTAAAATGTAAAGAACCATAAATTAAATCGTAAAAACCAATAAGGCAAGTGCTTAGATTTTAAATGCGCCCCTACATATGAGAGATTAAATAGTAAAACTATATTAAAATGAAGAACCAAATTGTCAAAATCAGTAGAAGATATTTAACCCCTAAAACTGGTATTTTTTGGACAGAAAAACTAATAGTTTAATGAAGCTAAACTTTTAAAGAGTTATTTATTTACCAAACATGAGAGATGAAATAGTAATATGATTGAAACTGAGGGACTAAATAGTTATTTTCATTTATATACTATAGTAATTTATATATATATTGAAAATGGGAATCGCTATATATATACATAACCAAAACCAAAAACAACACGAAGAAAACAATTACTATAGTCCATAATTCACTACAACCATGCAAACACTTGAATCTCCTCCTGCTTACTTGCAAGAAGAAGAACTCTCTCCAGATTTTAGAGACTTTATAGTCTCTCTACCAACTGAAAAGGGCTGGCTAGGAACTGATATCCTTCAATACCAGGGGTTTTGGTATCCATCAACTAGGAGATTAAAAGGTGTTATAGCTTGTCAAAACCATTTTCAAGCTCAAGAAAGTGATATATTCCTTGTTACCACTCCTAAATCAGGCACAACTTGGTTAAAAGCACTAACCTTTGCTTTGATGAACCGAGTTCGTTTTCCTAATCCTAAAGAAAACCACCCTTTGCTTACTAATAATCCTCATGTTCTTCTTCCTTTCTTGGACATGGTATGTATTGATACTGATTCTCCTGATTTTTCTAGTTTTACCTCTCCAAGATTGTTTTCTACCCATTTGCCGCTTTCGTCTCTTCCAAAATCTGTGGAAGACTTGGGCTGTAAGATTGTTTACTTGTGTAGAAACACCAAAGACACTTTTATTTCTTTTTATCATTTTACAAATAGGTTAAGGCCTAAAGACAAAGGTGAAAATTCACTTGAAGATGCTTTTGATAAGTTTTGTAGAGGTCTGAGTTTTTATGGGCCATTTTGGGATCATGTTTTGGGGTATTGGAAGCAAAGTTTGGAAAATCCTAAAAGGGTTTTGTTTTTGAAATATGAAGATTTGAAGAAAGATCCTAAATTCCATTTAAAGAAATTATCTGAATTTTTAAAGTGTCCATTTTCAAAAGAAGAAGAAAATTGCGGAGTAATTGATGAAATCTTAAATTTGTGTAGTTTTGATAATTTGAGCAATTTAGAGGTGAACAAAATCGGAAAATTACCGTCCGGCCAGGAAAATAGCGTCTTTTTCCGGCGGGGTGTGATAGGAGATTACAAGAATTACCTGACAAATGAGATGATGGAAAAATTGGACCACATCACTAAAGAAAAGTTGCCTGGTTTATTACTATGATTGAGGGTACTCTCTTTCTAAGTATAAGCATAGTGTTGCCTCTTGTTCTTGAAGTATTAGTAACCATGAATCTGTTGTTTTGCTTATATTTGTTTACATTTTCTGTTGCATTGTCAATTATTATAAATACGAATGTACCATCTTTGGATCTTTGTTAATTATTATGTACAATAATATCTTCATTTGAAAAGAAAATAATATTTAATTAAAATTTTCTAAATGATTGAATTATCATTGTTAACTTTCCAGTTTAATTATTCATTTGCTAGTGGATAATAAGCCAATATTAGGGTTTCTGTAATTTTGCAAGGCTAATTAACATGGTGATTATTATAAAATGATTAAATTGATTAATCACTAAAAGTCATCAAATAGCAAACAATGTAAAAAAAAAAAAAAATTGCTTGAAAATAATTAATAATCATATAGCAACATTTTTAATCTTCGAGATACTTAAAAAAGCACTATAAAATTAATTGACCAATTTGTGAAATTTTTAATTTTAATTTGATCTCATTATATAACAGTATAGTACGACTTCTGGAACAACTATCACTTTCCATTAAAGGTTTTTGATACACAAAAAAGATAGAATAAATAATTAAATATTCTTCCATTTACATGCTAAATCACACAAAAAGGATTTAAGATGTAATTATAAATCCGGTCTAAATAAGTATTTTCCAGAATACTAAGATGCTTAGGAAAGTTGGGTGGTGAAAACGAAGGCCTTGTTTGGTTTCAAACAATCTATTTTCCAAGAAGAATACTTTATGAGAAGTGCACTTCCAAGTAAATTATTTTTTTAAAAGTATAATTTTAATGTGTTTAATATGCTAATCAACTTTCTAATTACTTTCAAGTTACAAAAGACAATAATGATAGTATTCGTCAGTTCCTACACAGTAAATGATAAGATACTATCTTGTATTTTTTTTGTGAAGGAAATCAAGCTGCACATAAGTTGATTAATTTAAGTGAAATTGGTAGATATTTTTTTTATCAAGCTACTATAGATAGATATATATAGAGAAGAAGAGAGGTATCTAATTTTCTAGAATTTTTAGTATTAATAGACATAATTTGTCTTATTTTACTATTGCTTTATTATATTGCTGATCTAACTTAATTCGGTACATCAAGATATAATTTAAGAGTAAGTGTATTTATGATCTGACAATAGATTCATGTTCGAATCTGCTCTCCTAATATTCAAAAAAAAAAAATCTAACATAATTCGATTTATTTGGATGTAGTCAGTTCGTTTTAATTTTAATAGTATCCCTTAGGTCATGACTTAAAAATTTTTACTTATTCTTGCTTATATGTGTGCATACAAATCTTGTTTTTTAATGAATAAAATCATTTTTTAGATAAAAAATATTATCAAATTACTAAATAAGACCACAATAATTAATTAGCAAAGCTTAGGTGCTTGGCTCACTATCAGCAAGATGTCCTGACAAAATAGAGATAGATACCTAAGAATGAGTGGGGTGGAATTTCACATTTATAGAATAAATAACTAATAGTTGGTCATAATTATTATTACGTCCCTGATAAATATATTAATTAATCTTAAAGTTAGTTTTATTAAACTATTTATAATTATTCATCCAAAAGTGTTATTTTCACCATTAAGTAACAGCTAAGGCTCAATCGAGGCCTAAATCCCAAGAAGCCCCACCTAATTTGGGCCTGGCCTGGTCCATCTTGCTCTTCCAAAATTTACAAAACTTTCAAATTTTATGTATTTTGACTTTTGAGAAGCATTTAATGAAATTAAAAACTAAAAATAAAAAATTTTAAGCAATGTTAACATCTTATTGAGTTGAATGATTATAATTCATTGAGAGTGGATTGATAAGTAACAAAGGATAACTAAAATTGAAAGAGAGAAGATTGTAATTATTATTTCATCCCTAGTTTAGTTCTATTAAACTATTTATAGTTCTTCATCCAAAAAGTGCTATTTGTACCATTAAGTGAAGGACTAGATTGTAATACAATAGTAAATGTGAGAAACTAAATAGTAAAAGTATATTAAAAATGAATAACCAAGTAATCAAAAGTAGTACGAGATATTTAACTTCTGAATAAGTACTTTTTTAAATAGAAAAACTAAATAGTTTAATGAAACTAAAATTTTAAAGGGTTATTTATTTACCAAATATGAGAGATGAAATTATAATATGATTGAAATTGAGGGACTAAATAGTTACTTACCTTTATATATTGAGAAATTTATATATATATATTGCAAATGAGAATCACTCTGTATATAAACACATAACCAAAACCAAAAACAACACAAGGAAAACATTTAAAATACGAATTTAGATTAATCAATGGTTGTTTTGCTTGTAGATTGATATGTAATAAAAATTGCTTGCGAAGGAAAGAAGGTATTTATAATAATAATAATAATAATAATATAATATTATTTAATTATCACTCTGTATATAAATTGCCCTGGCTTATTACTATGACTGAGGGTACTCTCTTTCCAAGTATAAGCATAATGTTGCCTCTTTTTCTTGTAGTATTAGTAGCCATGAATTTGTTGTTTTGCTTATATTTGTTTACATTTTCTGCTGCATTGTCAATTATTATAAATACGAATGTACCGTCTTTGGATCTTTATTAATTATTATGTACAATTATGTCTTCATTCAACAATTTTTTATTTTTTGAGGATGCAATAATTCAACAATTAGTGGCACTTTAATTTGAAAATTATATATATATACACCTGATGATGCTAGTGTGTCTATAAGTAGCTGAGAGTGGATTACAATATACAATGCAGAAATGGGACTTTAGAATATAATTTTCATGAATTTTAAATATTCATAGAGACATAAATTTGTCTGATTTTGTATTATTAACCTAACCTAGATTTGTTCAGAGCTTGTTGGTTTTTTTTAATTCCATAAAATCGCTTAGGTTATGTGTGTGTATAATATTTTAATTTTTTAGATAAAAAAATATTGTCAATATTTCTACGATTCAAGCAACATTACAAGAGAGATGGAAGTTGTGATATAATCAAACCTTAAAGACTAAATTGTAATTTACTATTATATATTATAGTAATTTTTATATATATTGCAAATGGGAACCGCTGTGTATATACATACATAACCAAACCAAGAACAACACAAAGAAAATAATAACTATAGACCATAATTTACTACAACCATGCAAACACTTGAATCTCTTGCTGCTTACTTGCAATAAAAAGAATTTTCTCAAGATTTTAGAGACTTCATAGTCTCCCTACCAACTGAAAAGGGTTGGGTCGCAAATCATCTCCATCAATACCAAGGGTTTTGGCATTCAACTAGGCTACTAAAAGGTGTTGTAACTTGTCAAAACCATTTTCAAGCTCAAGAAAGCGATATCTTCCTTATTACTACTCCTAAATCAGGCACAACTTGGTTAAAAGCGCTAACATTTGCTTTGGTCAACCGAATTCAGTTTCCTAACCCTAAAGAAAATCATCCCTTGCTTACTAATAGTCCTTGCGTTCTTGTTCCTTTTTTGGTTGCGCCATTTATTGATACTGATTCTCCTGATTTTTCTAGTTTTACCTCTCCAAGATTGTTTTCTACCCATTTGCCACCTGTGTCTCTCCAAAATCTGTGGAGGATTTGGACTGTAAGATTGTTTACTTGTGTAGAAACCCTAAAGACGCTTTTGTTTCTCTCTATCATTTTACAAAGAGGTTAAGGGTTAAAGAAAAAGGTGAAAATTCACTTGAAGATACTTTTGATCGGTTTTGTAGAGGTGTGAGTTTTTATGGGCCATTTTGGGATCATGTTTTGGGGTATTGGAAGCAAAGTTTGGAAAATTCTAAAAGGGTTTTGTTTTTGAAATATGAAGATTTGAAGAAAGAGCCTAAATTCCATTTAAAGAAATTATCTGAATTTTTGGAGTGTCCATTTTCAAAAGAAAAAGAAAATTGCGGAGTAATCGATGAAATCTTAAATTTGTGTAGTTTTGATAATTTAAGCAATTTAGAAGTGAATAAGACTGAAAAATTACCGTCTAGCGAAGAAAATTGCGCCTTTTTCCGTCGAGGTGAGGTGGGAGATTCTAAGAATTACCTAACAACTGAGATGCTGGAAAAATTGGACCACATCACAAAGGAAAAGTTGCCTGGTTTATTACTATGATTGAGGGTACTCTCTTTCTAAGTATAAGTAACCATGAATCTGTTGTTTTGCTTATATTTGTTCACATTTTCTGTTGCATTGTCAATTATTATAAATATGAATGTACCATCTTTGGATCTTTGTTAATTATTATGTACAATAATATCTTCATTTGAAAAGAAAATAATATTTAATTAAAATTTTCTAAATGATTGAACTATCATTGTTAACTTTCCAGTTTAATTATTCATTTGCTAGTGGATAATGAGTCAATATTAGGATTTCTGTAACTTGACATTTTAAATAGACATTAGCATTGGAGAGCATTTTTCAAAAAGTTTTTTCATTTTTCTGATTTGGCAATTGAATAAGAGCGATCCATATTTACATTGGAGACGCTATTAGTTCTCTTTAATTAAACACAAAATATTCACATTAAAGCTAAGAAATTCGTAAATGAAGAAAAATTATCTCTATAGTTTGATATAAAAAATTGATAGTTTCATATACAAAATTGAACATTGATTAATAAAGTGCAAAATAAACTAATTTAGTTAAAATTTTAAAACTTGAGGATAGCCTAATAAAAAAGTAATCAGTGATGAAACTGCGTAATCAAGTTTAGTTTAAGTGATTCGATCGAGGCCTCAATCCCAAGAAGCCATAATATGTTATACTGGTAGTGCCCACCTAATTTGGGCCTGGCCTGGTCCATCTTGCTCTTCCAAAATTGGCAAAACTTTCAAAATTTATGTATTTTGACTTTGAGAAACATTTAATGAAATTAAAAACTGTAAATAAAAAATTTTAAGCATTGGATAATACAAATGTTAAAATTTTGAAATTATAAAGTTGTTTACTAGTTATTCGTTTGTATTGAATTCTGAATATTAAATCTGAATTAACAACTTATCGAAGTAAATGATTAAGAATTCGTATAGATAATTGATCGCTAAAATAATTAAGAAATAGTATATGATTTCATTTTACAGTTATAGTTAATTGTGTCTTTTCATCTAATAAGCTAGGGAGTACATGAAACAATGGTATCAACAAGTTAATACAATTATTTAAAAAAACAAAAGTTATATACATTTCATTTGTAACACACGTATTAGACATATTTCACATCAAATCATATTAGGTGTGATAATATAAAAAGTATCATATGCACAAATTTACAATTGAAATATCAGTAGTTCATAAATTCGCTGAATATATAATTTCACTTTTAATCTTTGTTACTTTAATTTTGTGAATTTTTTAATTTTATTACTTTAATTTTGTGACATCTTTAATTTTTACTTTAATCTATTGAACATTTCAATTTTTATTTTGATTCATTGAACACTTTAATTTGTGAAATTTAAATTGTTAAATACTTAAACTTATAAAATCATTTTATTGAACACTTAAATGTGTAAAACTAAATCAATTAAACACAAATTAAATAGTTAAAAATTTGAAATTTATTTTTTTAAAAATTATAGAAGTTACACAATGAATTAATATTTTGCATATAAAATCTAAAAACCCAATAATTACTAGTGTTAATATGAAAATATGCATACTATTATCAAATTTTACAGTATTACGGTATTAAAATCAATATTTTACTCTTGGTAGCAATTCTTATGAAAACAATGTTTTAAGCTTTTAAAATATAGAAAAATTACATTTAAGTCCCTAAAAGTTTAAAATAAATTTCATTTGCCTCCTCTAAAATAATTGTTCTAGCTCCGCCTATACCTACGTAGATAAGTGGTTTTCATCTAGGATTACGTGATTAAAAAGTAAAATTTTTGAATGAAACAAAGGTGGGCTGAGCTAATCCAAACGTGAAATATTAGGCATCGTCCATTTGTTCCCACAGTTGGGTCATCCTAAATCAATTTGCATTATTATTGGCTACTTTGTTAGCCTCATTTTAAGTTAGGTGATACTAATTAATTAATTATTGAATTTTCAAAAAAAAAAAAAAGAAGTTATTATCACTTTTGAATTGGACATTTATTTGATTTTTTAAAAGAAATAGTTGTCATTTTTTAGTATTTTATTTGGGAAAATATGAAAATTAATAATAATTTTGACTCTATCTTTATAGAAACACATTATTTCATATTAATCAGAAAAAAAATTCAAAAGCTAAATTATTGAGAAACATAAACTATAAAATAATAAAATGAATTGAGACCGTTTAATTTCTAAATGAATTTTAAATAATTAAAATAATCAAATAAAAACAGAGACTATAAAATAAAAATTATATTAATATTCTAGCTACCAAACCTAGCTAGAATTATTTGAATTTCTTTAATAATTAAATTGATAAAAATATCACTATGATTATTTAAGCATATGTTTTTGCTCACTCCAAAAATTTAACAATATTCAATTTTTGTAACTGGATTATACTTTCTTCTTAATTCTTAAAAACCAAAATTTCTTCTTCTTTTTTTTTTTTTCTAGAAATTGCTTTGGAAAATTTGAGGATTACAGTACGACAAAGCGAGTATTAAAGCTGAGAGGAATCTCGAATCAGCTGCAGGAGGTACTTTCACGAGGAAACAACCGTCGAATAAAACGTCATTCCAAAATCTGTTTTCGGCGCCCATTCCTATTGCTAATGTTGATTCTGGCCAGCTGTTGAAACTTCAACTTGCATCTTTCTTTCTTTCCTTTTCATTAATATTCGTATCAGTATAGATGGCCAGTGGACAGTGGCGGAGCTGCTGTCTTGCGGTGGCGTAGGGACTAGGGACCCCTGTTTTCTTCAGCGTGTGGGGGACTATATATGTGTATCTATTAAAACTCAAGATACTAGCCTGGCCTAGTTGTCGTTTCATTTATTACGTGGACTCGTTGTGGATTAGTGGCTGGGAGAAGAAGACCCCACCCCACATCCTAATTATTACCACTCCCGCTTTTGTACCACCTCGTCACTTTCTTTCTAGCAAATAGCAATTTAACAAAATTTAATTTTTTAATAATAACAAAATTTACAATAATGTCCAAATTTGGGGGACCTGATTAATTATTTATCTACAAAATTTTATGATAATATTTAAATTTTGAAAAAAAAAAAATAATGATAAGACCGTATGCGAAGTTCAGAAGTGCACCCACGCTTCGCTTCTTTTATCTTTTTCTGACGTGGATAATATGCTGTCAACCAACCGGAACGACCTTTCATGTCCATCAAGAGTCCTTCAACTTATTATTTATTTATTAGTATATTTTCTTAAAGAATAATTAAAAAAAAAATACTCAAAGTAAGAAAAATGAATTATTATCCACACGTGTTAAGTGCGTGACCGCCATGCTGGCTCCACGTCTAAATCTGCTCACGGGTCTGTCGCATGTCACGTGCACCTTTTTGTCTCCCGAAAATGTCAAAAAACAAAAAAGAAAATTTGCAAGTCGGTGTATTCAGTCAGTATATGTTAACTGTCAAGTAAAGTCTAGGATCTTTGACCGTTGACTAACTAGCCTTCGCGCGCTATTAGTTGGAAAAGATAGCACAACCAACAAAGCTTAATTAAATAAGACCTAACTAAATCTTAATTAATTAATTAACTAACTAAATCTAACCTTAGTTAGCTTTTGTACTATAGTTGGGACGACAGTTAAGTAGTTGAGACTGTTTTCCTTGTACTATAGGATTTGTGTCACGTGGTAACTGTTGCTTGAATGACAGAGGAATGGGTTTAAAAAGGTTGCAGATTACAATTTTCTGTACTTTGAATTTTCAAATCAACTTCACTTCATTCAATTTGAGATTTTTTTTACTGCCTCTTTCCCACATTCAAACCCACCTAGAACTGTTTTATTTTGTGTTATTTTACGTGGCTATTTAGAAATTTAAAAGCATATTAATAATTTTTTTGTTTTGCCCATATTTTTATTAGGTATATTGATGGAGAGTTTTTAATTTTAAAAATGCGTAATATAATCCTTTTAGTATGTTTTTTTAGAAAATCAAAATTTATAATCATTTTCTTAATTTGTATGCAAAAATAAAATATGACTCCTAAAGGGGACAGAAAGAGTATAAATTATTAATTTTCTCTATTTTTATAAATTAGGATTTATTTTATTTAGATGTAATCTATTTAGTTTAACTATTTATAATAATTTGTATTAGAAACCATTATTGTTAAAATGTAAAATGATTAATATCAGCGTAACTATTCTCATAAATTATCATCTTATCACTTTTTTATATTTTAATGTGTTAATGTAAATAAAAAGTATTAATTAGAGTTTTTATAATAATATTAATAGTTTTTTATTGATTTTAAATAATTAAAAATAATTTGATTACACAAAAATATTAATTTCAAAATTATGATTTTATTACTAATTATTTTTACAAGAATAATATATTTTAAAATATATAATATAATATAAATATAAATAAGTTTATACTTTGAGAAGAAAAAAATTTAAAAATGAAGTTAATAAAATAACAACAAATTGAAATTTGTATAAGCTATTAATTCCTATTTAAAATTATTACCAACTACATATGATCTAACTGTTGTTTATAGATCGACTGTCAACGACATTGAATAATTGAAGCAATTAAATGCCCTTTTGATTCTGAAATTGAACTTAAATTTCTAAAATGATATTAAAATTCATTCAATTGAATTTAACTTTTTGGCTTTGTGTTATTAAACTATTAATAATAACTAGCTCAATTACAATAATTAATTTAATAGAATATGTCTAAATTATTAGAAAAATTATATAAAACAATTAGCTTAACTTAGAAATTTGGTAATAGTCGCTAATGATTGTGATCATCCAATTGAATGCATGCCTAAACATCTTTACCCAATCATAATTATTGTCACTCTTTAGTCTTTTCATTCTCAAGTTACTCACTATTATTAATGAAGTAATTCAAATTTTATGATAACTAAAGCCAAACAATTACTCCTCTGTCCCAAAATATGAGTTTGTTGCATAAGAATTAATGAAGCAATTAATTCTCCAAGATTATAATAAATTCAAGAGTAATTTGACTAAATTACCCTTTATCTCGAATCAATAGTTATTTGTGAAAGTATTTGTAGTAACTAATTTAAACAAGGGTAATATTAGAAAAACATTATTTATTACTCCTCAAAATACTCAAAATGACTTATATTTTGAGACAAAATAATCACTCAAAAACGACTTATATTTTAAGACAGAGGAGTATAACCGAAAATAGAAAACTACTAATATTTGCTTACATTACAATTGGTGACTAACAGTGGTAACCAGTGACGGATAATGATTAGTAGTGAAAAAATCTTTTCCTCTTTTAAAAATGAAAAAATCATTTTTCTTTTAATTAGGAAAATATTTTATGTTGACTGATTTTCTGAACACAGTAAATATTAGAAAACTTGAAATAATATTTTTCAACTAAATTATTTTCAAGAAACAAATGTAATTTAAGGAACTATTATAGTACAAAAATTCAAGATGGAAAGATAAGTGAAGTGTCACGCCCGACTCTAATCACCAGAGGAATTGTTTGCTTTGGATCAAGCCAAATCCCCCATACAAGATTGGCAAGACCCGCATGATTTTGTCCCGCAGGTGAAATGGGAAACTTCTCAGGAGGTCACCCACCCTAGGATTTCCATTAAACGAGCACGCTTAACCCTGGAGTTCTTTCAACTCTCCAGCCATTCCACCAAAAGGCGCATCTAATGATTAGTTTCCCCCTTTTCGATATATGATTCGATTCATTCCTGTGTTCCGCATTCCACTATCCTAGCTAGCCTGTCATCCTAGAAGCTAGCCAGGAGCTTCGCTCTACCCGCCCTCTTAGGATCGCTTTGTCGGGTCGGGATGTCACAGGCCCACCAGCTTCCGCATGGTTCGTCCTCGAACCATACATCTATTGGAGGGGGTCCAGCTCTGATACCAACTGTCACGCCTGACTCTAATCACCAGAGGAATTGTTCGCTTTAGATCAAGCCAAATCCCCCATACAAGATTGGCAATGGAGTGAGTATACTGGCTCGTACTAATACCGAATGAACATAAGCAGATTTGATCGTGGCCTATGTTAGCGCCACCCTCATCACATAATCGTGGCCTATGAAAACGCCACCCCCATCACACAAATAAGCGCGTCCGCCTATTTATAAGGGCTGAGATGATTATATATTCCTTGAAAAGAATGCGTTTAGAATATTGTGATGGAACCTAAGTATATTGATAGATATTTAGAAGTGCTTGTGGCATCCGCCGTCTGGTTTTCCAGGATTGACCGGTGGGTGTTACATAAAGTAACTTGTTCAAGTTCTTTTCTTTAATATTCAAAGGAAAAAGAAACTTAATTAGGCCTTTTTTTATCATTCAAATGTCTAATTAGAGAAACCATTTGCAGCCCATTGCAAAAAGTTAAAAAAAAAAAAAAAAAAAAGGCGGAAGAAGAAAGAAAAGGGAGATGAGTAAGGTCCAATATTAGTGTTTGGGCACTTGGATTATTGGAAGCACAAGTGATCTATATATGGTATTGGACATCACTTGGATAATACAAAATCACTTTGTTCAATGATGATATGGCTGATTTGGACATCACTTGGATAAGATACCAACCGCCCATTAAATTGGTGATGGTGCTCAAATTGCAGATACAAAGTTCCCAACTTGAGGTTCCAAACTTGAAGTTAGAGGGAAACATAAATTTTATGAATCATGAAAGGCAAAACCTAAAGTTTAATAATAATTTTCTTTTCTCGTTAAGAACACGAATTTTTTTCTTTTTGTGGAATTTGCCCATTCCTTAATCAATTTCCATTCTATGGACTGAAGCTCCATATCTCTGCCTTACTGCCATGTGAAGACATGGTGGTTCCTGTCAGGAGGGCCTAAACCCTAGCCAGAATTGGGTTGTAGTGGCGATCGAATAGATGTAGCACCATCACCAACACACCATTAATACTTAATTGCTTAACCTCATATCACTCCATATTCCACAGCACACACACTCTCTTCAGGTGGAAGCCACTGGCCACACCATTTCCTCACCCATCATTTCCAACAGCTACATATGGAGAATTCAGCTGGCATTCCCATTAACGGGGAGCACTACTTTCGGTTTAGTTACTCTAAGATACTCTTCATTATTAATTGGCTCTATGATAAGAATATGTTGTTTTTATTTTTTATTTTTTTCTGTTTTGGAAGCAAATATGGTAGAAGAAGCTTCTAAACAAAAGATAGAAGAAGGTCAAGTAGAAAATCAGTTCAATGTATTATTACTAGTGGTAGGATGTGGATCCTATTAATTAATTGAATCAAATTGAAATTTTTGCAAATGGATGTATGCAGTCCACACATTTTTTCATAATTAGTTGTCACTTTATCCAATTGTAAGATTTAATTTAGACGATTTAATCTCAATTAATTAATTAAACGTTCAACCAATTAGTTCAATAAATTATTTTTCAAATAAAATGATCTAATTGTAATTGAGTACTCGTTTGGTTCAAAATGACCTATTTTTTCAGGAAGTGTTCCAGGAAATTATTTTGCCAAGAAGTATAATTTGAATGTGTTTAGTATGCAAATCAACTTCCTCTAAAATAAATTGTTCTCAAATTACAGATTATAATAATATCCATATAATATAAATTTGAGTGTATTTAAATAATATAATATATTGGTGAGTTTTTTTTTTTCTTTTAGAATAAAGATAAATTGATAAGTTAACTAAGGAAATTGTAATGAAATGATTTTTCTTATGCAAGGGATGTTAAATGATATGTTTCCAGGAAGTAGAACTGATAATGCAAATTAAACATAAGCACTTTATGCACTTTTTGGAAAATTATACTTCTCTAGTCTACTCATCCTTAACCAAACATCACTTAAATATTGTTAATTTTTATCATCAACCTATGCATGTCTTGATTAGCATATTGTTAATTTTGAAATTGATGTTTCAATTATTTTTTACTATAATATTTTTTTTTTTTTTGGGTATTGAGAAAAGGGATACGAAGCTGAATCTATTGTTGGGTTGTATACACACTTAATTATGGCTTGGTGTGATGATGTAAACTCCTTATTGAAAGAGTTGTATTTACATTATACCATGTATCTAGTTATAAACATATGAAGAAGAAAATAAATACCAACACATAGACAAACGCACGACATTATATATATGAATCATTTCTTAAGATAAGAGATAAGAAAATTCATTTTATTTTTTATATAATGACTAGTATTATCAATTACTTATTTAATTATTGAAAAATAACTAAAAAGCATTTAAATATTAAATAAAAAAACTGAAAAATTTTATGATTTGAAATATTATTAATTATATAGTTAATTATTAAAAAAACTGAAGATCATTTATATTGTTAATGATATTAATATTAATATTAACATAATTTAATGTTTAAATTAAAAAAAATTGAAGGTAATATAAAATTGTTTCGCTTGCCAACTCAGCATCTAAATTGGTAAGCCAACCGAAATCAAATGGAGTTTAGATTGGATTTTATTTAAAAAATTAAAGAAAATATACAAAACATAAATTTAATTTAAATAAAACGTAGCAGATTAAATCGGGTTTTATTTTTAGAATCCACACTGCTCTATTTTTAAATAAATTATTAGATTTTATCCATTTCATTTCGATGAATTCACGTGGGTATCCAACAAAATATTGAAATTGTCATCTATACTTCTGTCTCACCTAATTATTTTAATTTCGAATGCTCTCATCATTAAAACTCCACTAAAATTAAAAGAGAGAGAGAAAAAAAAAAGAGATGTATGATTCATTTTAGAAAAAAGGTAGAAAATAATTTATATTTTTAATTAAAATTAAAGAAAATTTATAATTTAACAATTTTCGATATTTTAAAAACTACATATGATTCTGACAAATAAAAGTGGATAAAGAAAATAGTAGTAAGTAAGTAGGTGATGATAAATATTGTCTGAATTGAAATGTTGCTCAAAAGGGTAGAGACAAACCAAATAACAAGCTCATGATTAATTTTGCATTGAAATAATTGAGAGAGGCAACAAACAAATTTGCGTAGGCCTTTTCTTCTCCAGGTGCAAAAAAAAAAAAAAAGTGAATTTGGACACCGGCTGGTTTCAGAAAAAAAAGAGTTTCAGACCATTTTCGATTTTAATTTTTCAACCAATCGCAATCGTGTCAAAATCAAAATCTCAATTGATTCGGAATTGGCCAAGTCTAGGCCGACCCAAATTCCAAACCTGAAAGGCTGGTGTTCATGAAACCGGCTTATCTTCCTCAAGCCAACAAAGTAGGAAATGGGGTAAGAGTAGAATGCGTTGGGTTTTAGTTCACCAAAAAGGAAAATACAGAAACCCTAATTTTGGGCGACAGAGAGGACCGGACCACCACGTGCGAGGTAAATGAGACCCGGCATGTACCGTAAGACACGCGAGTGTGCGCGCGCACCAAAATATTGACCCACTCACCCAGTTTTTGCTTGCAATTTTGCAGACCCATGGCGGTGCCTTTCACAAATTTTTTTATTATATATATTATTATTATTATACGTATTTTCACCAAATACATACCGTATTAATAGAGGAGATAAGGGTACTATTCATTCAGTGTAATAACAACAAATGCTGGTTTTTTTTAGAAGTTACATTTTTTTATATTAGGAAATGCTCATTAAAAATGTTAACGTTGCATTTTTTTAAGAAGAAAAAAAAAAAGGTTACCAATTCAATTAAGTTGGAATGACAAATTAATTTGTGGGTGGCTATGATACCGTGTTATAAAATGGACCGAGTTTAATTCACTTTTCAGAGGGGGAGAATTGCCGAAGTCTTATATATTGAATAACGATCTTATCTTAAATCAAAAGTGGGATAATATGATCCGAAAAAAATAATAATAATAATTTTTGATGATATTAATTATAATCTATCCAAAATGGTGATGAAAATTAAAGATTTAATAATTTAGGTTGGTTTTAGTAAGGACACATCAACTTGGCTTAGCTATTACTCTATATGTGTATTTTTGGCTCTTGATCATAGTAACTTTCATAATATATACAATAATAACTAAGTCTTAATTTTTTTTCATTTCACTAAATTGATAATATATATATAGAATTATGTTTATAAAAGTTCAAAAACAATCCTACAAGGCTTTTTTACAGTCGAAAAATATATTTTTTAAAAAATTTGAACATAAATCTAATTTATTAACATCTTGAGAAAAGTATTATATTGAAATTATTGGTAATTTATTTGAATTGTTTATAATATAACTTTGATATATTCTCCAATAAAAAAGCCAAAAAAAATATGCTGACGATCTCGATAATTATATATAAGAGGAAATACTAGTTCAATTTCTATGATTTTTCTTATTTTGGTTCTTTGCTTCAAGGTTGCAAATCCTTCTCTAGTGATTTTCCTTCTTTGTCCTTTAATTTTTTTAAACAATAAGCAAATTAATGTCTTCATATGCTAGCTCGAGCAACTGGTTCTATGTCTGATGGAGTTCTGTCCCTCCATCTATTATTTAGGAAGTTTTGTAATATATCTTCACTTGGAAAAATTCAAAATGGAGTAGTACAACCATATAGACTTTTTTTTTTTTTAAAACAAAAAGAGAAATAATTGAAATAAAATATTGAGAGTTTAGGAGCTAAGTTGGCATCACAATAATTTTAATGATTAGGTGATATCTTGCAATAATATTTTTGTTAGATGAAAATATTAAAGACGTCTGATTGGATCTATCTAACCTACAATCCACCAACCGGTTTTGTCCCTCTTTTTATATTTTTATTTAATTTATTTTTCGCAATATAAATTCGATCTTATAATAACAAATAACAAGTTTAACGGGAAATAAGTAGTGAGAGATTCTGAGTTCGAGTCCTTTCTACTACAAATGTTTTCATAAATTTGCTGAGTCAATGAAAAAGTTACCCCTGTTAAGTATTATTTCGGTTATAAAAATCTCCGATGAATTAAAAAACTGTTAAGTATTATTTCGGTTATAAAAATCTCCGATGAATTAAAAAATAACAAGTTTAACAGGGAATGATTTTAAAATGATTAAGATGAACATTAATAATCGAGATATAAATTTGTACATTCTATGGACTACATATAGTAACATTTAGTGTACTTTTTTTAATGGGAGAATAAGTATATTTTCTTTTAAAATTTAATTGGTCGGACATAATTTCCTCTAATAAATTTGTACTTAGTTTTATTTATCCTAAGGTTCTGGATTGAATCTTATTTATTTAATATCATCAATATGTTTCTATTTATTTAATGCGAATAAGTATATAAAATTAAAATATCATTAATATTTAATATTGTTGATGATGTCAATAAGTGTGGTTTGATTGGTTTTTTCACTAAGAGATCTCGAATTTGAATTTTCTGAATTACAAGAGTTTTCGTTAATTTGATATTTTAGTTCATGTATAACCTATTTCTTTTTTTTTTTTTTGAAAGCATTTTCAATATTTTGTATAAATTCAAACTTTCATATTTATATGCATGAAATATTCAAATATTAATCAGAAAAACTAAATAAGCACATTGCGTTCAATGGTCAGACTCATACCTTTTTATATTTGATGACTCTGATATGTAAAACGTGATTGATAACTTATAGTTTATGATTTTTAAATATCAAATATTGGTTAATTGATATAGATTATTTTAAAATATAACAACATTATATAATTTATTTGATTTAATAAATTCAAAAAGTTTATTTAAATGTAATAGTTATAACATATTTTTCATTGTCTATTATATAATAGAGAATGTCATTTTTTTTAACGAATGAATCATTCTAAGGAATCGATTTTCTATTTTTTTGAAAAAGCAAGATTGACTTTATTAATTGGGATGAGTCTAAAGGTCGTCTATGCATAGGATGGACAAGTGATACAAAAATGTCACATGTAAAATATTAAAGGACACTTTTGTCCATTACTTAAAAATAATAATAAGAGATCAACTAGCTTATTTTGACAAAAATAACTCAAATCATTTAAATAAGAAGTTGAACGCTCGATTTTTGTAAACAAAGAAAATTATTATTCGGAGCACTTCTCCTTTATAGTCCTAGATGGGAATAGGATTAAATTTAACCTGTCAAAAAATAAAATTTAACTAATAAGAGCTAAAAAAAATTTTTTTTTTGAAAGGTGCCATAGAAAAAATTAATTATCATTTTTGAATTAATATTTTAATAAAATATTTTCTTGATTTATCAATCTTAATGTTTTTCACAAGTATCTATTTTTACCCATATGAAAAAACTTTTATTAGTAAAATTATTATACATGGTATCTCATCGATTAATTTTTTGGTTGCAATACAAAATTATCAGAAAACAAAATCAAAATAAACTAATGGTAAAATAAAACCGAATTTTCAAATTAATGGTTAAATCCTTATGTATTTTTTTAAAAAAAAATAACTGTAAAGTTTTTAATTTATTACTGTCTCTGTTTCATGATATTTGTCACATTTGAAATTTTACGCACCTTAACAAAATCATTAAATTTAATTAAGTTACAATAAATTATTCAGTAAATTGACTATATTATCTTTAATTTAGTGCTAATTCTCTAAAAAAATTATTAAATTGAAATAATAATTATTGATCATATATAAAGGTAAATATAAAAAAAGATTTATTACTCTTTGAATCCATAAATGTGACAAGTATTTCAAAATAAATTATTTTTTCAAATGTGATAAATATTATGAAAATATGAAAATAAATAATATTTATTTAATAGAATTTTAACAATTGTAATTATGAATAAATAACTTTTCTAATAAATACCTATGGGTCTATTGACCGACTCCATACCCATAGACCAGAACCCAGACCCATAAGACGGTCCATCTCCACAAAACTCGGAGATTTATTACCTTTTTACCTTTTGTACGAGCACGTGGTTAGATTAAATCCCTATGACTTACCTGTAACCCTCTCATGCGTACACTAGCACTACTACATTGAAGGATATTAAAATACGCATGTAGTATAATGCACGCTGGGCTCTCACCGTGCTCGTTTTAGGAACTTTCTCTTGAAGTACTGAAATATATTTCTGATTTTGTAGAGAAACCGAAGTAGGAAACAGAGCCTGCAAGAGAGAGAAAATTATATACATAGAGAGAGAGGGAGAGAGAGAGATAGATTTTGGGTATTTGTTATTTTGAAGTTGCAGGTTTTTGGAGTATCGTGTCGGGTGGTGTCTGATTTTCAATTTAGAAATGTAAATTTTAGAATTTGGTGGGTTTTTTTAAAATTTTTATGGTAAATAATCGAATATAATATAAAAAAATATTATTGTTTCCTTTTGTAAGAGTGCTAAGATCTCTCTGCTAAGGATACTCTTTTTTTTTTTTTTTTCGTGTGTGTGTGATTATACATATAGGTAGCTCGGTTCTTATTTGTATATAAGTATACACATATACTATATAGTGTGTGTCCTCTGTATTGAGTTAACCAAGAGAAATTTAGCTTAGGAGATCACAAATCATCAAGAATTGAAATGGGTATGTGTTAAAATTTCCTCTTTGGTTCTTGTGCTCTGTTTCCTTTCAGGATTTGTGTTTCTATTACTGGGTGGCAGTGATTTTGGGATGTGTTAATTCTTTTAAGTTGTTAATTTTAGTTGTAGTTGTTTACAGTTTATGGGTTTTTGGCCAATGATTTGATTAGTGTTTGTTTTATGGTTTCTGTGATATTAATTGAAACTTTCCCTCTCCTCTCTCTCTTTCTCTGTCTCTCTCTGCCTGCTTTTTGCTCTGGTTTCAATGGCTTTATGGGTACGCTGTTTCTTTCTTTTGAAATAAAAGAAGTATTGGGCCTCTCTTAAATTCTTTTCCCAGTTTTTTTTTTGGAGATCGTTTCATTTAAGGATCCCGTTATAATTGCCTCTATTTTTCTCGTTACGGAGTTTTGGTATCTGTTTTTTCATTGGTCATGGTTATTCTCTGTACCTTCTTTTATATTTTTCATTGGCTGAATTTATTCTCATAGCTCTTTCTCATCTATTTTTTCTTTCAACAGAGGTCAACATGAGCTTTTCTCATGATATGGATGATGAATACGAGAAACTCTTTAGAAGATTGAACCCACCCAGGTCTGCAAAATTCTTATTTCTTCAATTCCAAGTTGAAGTAAGCAATTTGTATTGAGATTTACACTTTTTTTTTCCCTTTCTTTTCAGGGTTGTGATTGATAATGAATCCTGCAAGAATGCTACTGTCATAAGGGTATGTCTTTCCTCTTTCTGTAAGGGTTGGTGGATGTACTTTGGACTTAATTTTGGCCCTATACCATTTTTTAAATACCCTTTTTTTGTGCACTTAATGATTTTATGCTGCAGGTGGACAGCGCAAACAAACATGGAATACTTCTTGAAGTTGTACAAGTCCTTACTGATCTTAACCTTATAATAACTAAAGCTTACATATCTTCTGATGGTGGTTGGTTTATGGATGGTAAAAATTTTCCCTTTTGTCTTCCTTTTAAATTTTTCTTTATGTATTTTTTAGTACAGATTAATTTGACATTTTTTCTTTGTTTTTCCAGTTTTCAATGTTAGGGATCAAGATGGAAACAAGATTATTGATGAAGCCATTCTAGATTATATTCGAAAGGTCAGTTCTAAATTTTTAATTGATGTTCTTTTTACCTTCCATTTTGTATTCAAAAAATTCAATCACTTACTACATTTGGATTTAAACAGATCTGATCAATTACTTACTACTTTGGATTTTAGCAGATCTGATGATTTGATTTTACATATTTCAGTCTTTGGGGCCAGAATCATGCTTTATATCTTCAATGAGATCTGTTGGGGTTAAACCATCTACGGGCCACACTGCAATTGAGCTAACGGGAAGTGATAGACCAGGATTGCTATCTGAAGTAAGTGCTGTCCTCACCCACCTAAAATGCAGTGTGGTTAATGCAGAGGTCTGGACACATAATACAAGGGCTGCAGCTGTTATGCAAGTAACTGATGAGGAAACTGGGTCTGCAATTACAGATCCAGAAAGGTTATCTAGAATTAAGGGACTTCTTTGTAATGTACTTAAGGGTAGTAACAAATCTAGAGGGGCTAAGACTGTGGTTTCTCATGGGGCCACTCATACTGAGAGAAGGCTTCACCAGATGATGTTTGCTGATAGGGATTATGAAAGAGCTGATGATGATGTATTGGATGAGAAGCAAAGGCCTAATGTGAGTGTAGTTAATTTATATGATAAGGACTACTCAGTGGTAACCATAAGGAGTAAAGATAGGCCAAAACTTCTTTTTGATACGGTCTGCACTTTGACAGACATGGAGTATGTTGTTTTTCATGCCAATATTGATGCCGAGGGGCCAGAGGCTTATCAGGTGCACCATCTTGTTTGTTTTTCCTCTATACTGAGTGATTGGCTGTGAGTATAATTACATTGCCTATATAAATTTTTTGTGATTCCTTTTGCAGGAATACTATATCAGACATATAGATGGATCACCTGTTAAATCGGATGCTGAAAGACAAAGGGTGATACAATGCCTTGAAGCAGCAATTGAGAGAAGAGTATCTGAGGTAAGCACATTATCAGGTGGTTGTTATTGTAGCTCATAAAAATTTTGCATCTAATTATGTCTTAATGTGGATTATTTTGATTTAACAATTGGATTATATGCATTTTTATTGCAACAATGTATTTTCTAATATATGCTTATGTGCTGTTTAATTTTTGTCCAAATTTATGATGATTTTGGTGTTAGGCCATAAAGATACATCAGAGTTGATTTTTATTTTCTGATCAAGATACCAAATAGTCATACAGTCAATTCACTTATAAGAAAATATATTTAGTTAGATATACTCTTTTGTTTGGTGGATGACATTCCTGGATTTTGTTGAGAGTGTGATACTTCACTTGTACGGATGGACTCCATTGAAAGACATGCTCAATAATGTAATCAACAGAAAAAAGATATGCTTAAAACAAAAGCTTATGTTATATCTTTTGTTGTTTAGCTGTTCCTTATAGTACTCCTCCATTATTTTAGATGATTAAACTTTATTTCCCCCTTTCTGATTCAGGGCTTGAAGCTGGAACTATGCACTACAGACAGAATTGGGCTGCTATCAGATGTCACTCGCATATTTCGAGAAAATAGCCTTACAGTCACTAGAGCAGAAGTGACAACAAGAGATGGCAAAGCTCTCAACACATTTTATGTTCGCGATGCATCAGGATATCCTGTGGATGCTAAAACCATAGATTCCATTCGGCAAGTAATTGGCCAGACCATACTTAAGGTGAAAGGCAACCCTGAGGAGGTAAAACAAGTATCTCAAGAATCACCCACTAGATTTCTTTTTGGTGGTCTTTTCAAGTCAAGATCTTTTGTCAACTTTGGATTGGTTAGGTCCTATTCTTGAATTAGATTTTAGCTCACTTCCCATGTATATTAAAACCCTTTAGCCATAAACTCTACCAGAAATTTCAGGCCTTTTTAGCATATGTGTGACTTAAAAGTTTAGGAACAAAGCAAAATTTGTCAAAGAAGCTTGGAAAAAGCTATAGGGAGAAAAGTAGAAGCGCTTGTAAATTTACCTCTAGCCTTTTGATTAAGCTTCAATTTGTTAAAATGGATCCAATCTTTTGTTGGAGCCATTAAATCAACTGTTGAGTTTCAACTCTTGTACATAATTAATCTCATGTTTTCTCTCAACTATTTAGCAACTATGTTTCAATTACTTTTTGTAATTATTATCCTATTGATTCTTGAATTGTTTATCATTGATTGTAAGACTAGAGATTATGCTTGGGTTTGACTCTAATTTTGGATTATCGAATGGTAATTAGGATTAGTGAATAGTGAGTATTATGTCATGTATAAGACTTTAGGTCAAATGAAAATTGGAAAAGGACAATTGGGTTGATGTCACTGAATCTTTAACTTATTTTATTGGTGGGGGAAGGGTACCAAATTTGACCGGAACATTCTTCCATGCTTTGGTCATTTAAAGGTGTTTGGTGGCTGCTAATCTGTTGGTAATAATGACTTGTTTGATAGAGATGGAGATTGGTTTGGTTAGTGAAAGCCCCATCTGGTTTACTTGTTAAAAAGATAGTGTGAAATGGTTCTATTTCTTTGTTCAATGATTCATTTTAGAATTTGTATGTGGCTTTTAATTGGTGCTTATCTACCACGCACTCTTCGTTAAAAGACTAAATAGACTAATTATATTGAATTAAATTATTATTTAATTTGTAATGGTGCGACTGTGTTTATCTTATAATACAAAATATCTGTTATCCAAATCATTTATATCCAAATCTTAAATGATTCAAACTTTGCATTTCACTTTTTTATTGTGGAGTTATTTATTTGGATTGAATTTTGAATGTTGAATCTGCGCTAAATGGTTAGGAAGTAGTATCAAGAGTTGTTGCGAGACATGTATTTTAAGATATTCATTTCGTTTTGATCTAATACGAGTGATGGATAACGGATGTAAATAGTGAAATTTCTACTTATAACGTATGAATATGCTTGTTATATTAAACTAATTTGTGCTTTAAATAAGTTTGGATTTGAATTAAAATTTGCGAATACTCTACGATTTAAAGTATCCCTTATGGTTTGAGACCGTAATAAATTTCTAAACTGATTCGGATATAAATATTTAAATGGGTTTGAAACTAGTATAGATCGTAAAATTTTAGTAGATATACGGAGTTATTTAAAATTTATGGTTACTCATGTTGTTTCCATCTCTTTTTTACGAAAAAAAGTCATTTTTCTCGTTCCGATAAATTTAATCTTTAAATTTAGATAAGTTGAAAGTACAATAAATTTCATTAAGTCAAAATATACGACTGAATAGTTTCTCAGAGTATTTCTTATCTTTATTGCCAAAAAAAGAAAAAGAGAGTTGAAAGTTGAATTTGTTTTGTTTTGGTCTGATTCTAGTTGAAAGTGGGAAATGGACTATTATAAAATCAAAGGCAATACTATTTCTCTCCATTGGAATGGTCCACCGGAATCCTTCTAATGCAATAAAAAGCAATTTGAATCTTCCTTTTGACCAATTTTTTCTTTGAAAAGAGAATGTGAAAGCTTAAAAGCATACAAACCAACAAAATTTCAAAGGAGAAAACAAACCACAAAGGGAAACAAGTTTGGAAAATATGCACCCTTTGTTGAATATAAATGTATTGTTATGATCACTACCAAGAGGACGTGGCACTCCTATCACTGGTTAATGTTTGACTGTCAGAGAAATTTTTAATTAGATACAGTCTATCACATCAGCTATAGACTCACTCAATAAAATACAGCTTTTTTACGGAACAGAAACAAATACAGTTTTTGAAAAAACCATCACTTTCAAGACCTTTAGGATTCATTGGTGCGCCAAAAACAGAAGCCCTTTTGTTTAACATTATAACAAGAGAAGATGCACTTGCTTCATTCTATGGCACCGATTACCTACAGTTCTCTGGGACTTGTGTCGTCTGTCTGTTCCCTTTGTCAAATATTTGACCGTTTGGTGATTGTTTTCACCTAATAAATACCGTTTCATTGTATTTTTACTATTATACTATGTTTTACTCCACGTAATAGTTTGTAAAGGTGTTTATGGTTCGATTTAAAAGATTTGAACAAATTAAAAATTTATATGACCTTTTATAAACAAATCAAACCAAATCAAATCATGAAAAATATTCAAACCAATTAAATTTATAAATACAATTTGGTCCTATTTAAGTGGTTTTGGAGGATTAAATATTTTATAAACAAATTTTGTATATATGGAAAAGAAAAAATTAATTTGCAACTTGTATATAATGTGTATTAATATATTTTTCATGAACAACAATCGATATTAGTGTCTATCAAATAATTATATAACTTACCGAATTAATGTATAATTATGGTCTAAATTTAATTTCCATCAATGTCCAATCAATATAATAAAAATTTACTTAATGTAAAAATCTAAAAACAAGGTATTTAAAAATTTCAGATTCCATTTGCATGAATCTTGCAGAGATAAAAAAAAAAAAAACCCAAAATAGAAAAAGAAAATATAGACATGTATACGGCATTAGTATTTTTCTAGTTCTTATTTAGCTTAGACTAGTCAACAGTCAATCTTCTACATGGAAACTAAAGAATAGTACTTCTTCAATGGATAATCTGTAATAATATAAGATTACGAGGGACCTGTTAAGTGACACTAGAGCAAGGTTTATTGGAGGAGCTAGGTTGGCATTCAACCTTGAACATTTATCTCCAAATAATTAGATTATAAAAATAAAAAAATAAAATAAATAAAGAAAAAGGACGCACAGGGAAATTAATAAAGTGCCATGTGCTTCAAGGTTCTTGGAATCTTGTCACTGAAAACTTTGAGCTTTTAAATGTTCCTCACATGAAGGATTATATATATATATATATATATATATATATATATATATAAGGAAGTTTCTTGCAGAGACAGCAACTGAGGCAAACCTCATCTCATCACATGAATAGCTAAGCTTGTGAAATATTCTATTGCAGGTAAAGTAATTATAAGCTGATTCTCAGTATACAATCTGCACAAGACGTGCCATTAAGTGATTGGGCCACAATTCAACATCAGCAAATGCCAAGAAGCAATAACATAAAATTGCGTAAGTTCTACCATAACCATTTTAAAAAAAAATTTTTTTTTATCAAATACTTAAATAGCTCTTTCTTAGATAAACCTGCAGAGGGTACTTACATAAGAAGATTTAAGGTATCAAAGAGTGACAACAATGGAGGATTCTGGTGGTGATTTTCCTGGCTTCCAAACTGGTATTCACAAAGCTGAATTTGAATACAGAAAGCCTTTAAGTCGGTTGCAAAGCAGAGCTCCATATCCTCTGCAGATTAAGCCAAATTCTCAAGCAACTTCATCATCGTCAATGGCAGCGGTGTCTTCCTTTAATTCATTCTACCATAATAAAGACCCTATCCCTCTGCTTTCTCCTCTGGTTTTGCCTTCTTTGCTTCAATCTGCCTACGTTCAAGAAGGGAATACTGCAAACTCTCATTGAATGTTTTTTTATATATAGCCATTGGCTTTTTTGTATATTAATATGTGAATCTTGTTTCATCTTTCTTGAAAATTGTATACATTAATGTGTTGGTGCTGTTGTATATTTATTTTTTTAACTTCTTGCTCTTTTTCTAAAATTACACATCCGCAATTAACTTCACTTTTCAGCATGTCACTTAAGAAAATAAAACATAATAACAACATTGAAATTGATTCTGAAGGAAATATTTTGATCAAAGGTTTATATGTTTTCATTGAACATTGAACATTGAAATTGATTCCAAAAAACTAATCATCCATGCCAATAGAAATCATATCTATTAGAAACCAAATCAGTTTAAACATTACAGGGTATAACCTGAATCACAAGAAATTTGACAGTTTGAAAGTCGTAGAGAGTTGGGAATTTACGATTCTCACCACAGAAAAGCGATAAGTAACCATTAGAAGCTAAGAATCATCAGGCAACTAGTTCCTTAGTCTTCGCAAGTTACTGGGCCGGGAAGATGTAAGATGGAATCCTTTTATAATCCTTTTCTGATAAAACTCGAGCCCCTAGCTTTTCTCACATTCTGGTCAAGCATTAATTTCCTAACCCTTTCTGCATCATCCCATTTCCCGTTTAAAGCATATAAAGTACATATAAGAGTATAAATGCCTCCATTTTCTGGCTTGATTATCCTCAAGACTCGATCAATCGTTCTCTCAGCCAGGTCGAATTGCTTATGCTCTTTGCAGGCTGACAAAAAGGAGCCCCATATAACAATATTAGCCTCAAATTTCATTGTCTTAATAACCTCAAAAGCTTCTTCTAATAATCCTGCCTTACCAAACAAATCAACCATGCATCCGTAATGCTGAATTTTAACCTCCAAACCATACTCTTCAATCATCCTGAAATACTTTCCACCTTCTTCAACCAACCCCGAATGAACACACGCATTAAGAATACCTGTAAAAGTCAGCTCATTAGGTCTAATGCCTGCCTCTTGCATCATCTTAAACAAGGACAATGCTTCTTGACTAAACCCATGTTGTGCTGCCCCACATATCAATGCAGTCCACGTCTTGACATTTCTTTCTTGCATGAAATCGAAAACCTGTAAAGCATTCTTCAAGAATCCATATTTTGCATACAAGTCAACAAGAATTGTACCAATTTCCACATTGAGCTCCCATCCATTCGTTACTGTAAAGCCATGAAGTGATTTTCCAATCAACAACCCAAGAGAACCCATGTTTACGCAACAAGATAAAACAGTTCCAATGGCCACTTGGTCTGGTTTTGTCTCCCCTCGAGCCATCATTTCTCGAAATAGCAATAACCCTTTATTCGAACACCCGTGGTTAATATAAGCCGAAATCATGGCAGACCAACAACTTACATCCCTCAAAGGCATTTCATCAAAAAAGGCACGTGCTTGATTGATGTTTCCTGACCTTGAATACCCAGTAATCATAGTGCTCCACGTAACAGTATTTCTTTCAGGCAATTCGTCGAACAACTGACATGCATTACTAAAGGATGTGACCACATACGCATTAAGAAGAGAAGTGGCTACATAGACATGGGTAATGAATCCCAATTTGATTACATGCGAATGTAAATGATTAATGACAGTGAGATTCTGCAAACGGGTGCATGATTTAAGGGTAAAGAGAATAGAGAAGCTATCAACAGGGATGGAGTTGCGGTGCATTGAAGAGTAGAGGTCGAGGGCTTTGTGTGGGGAAGAGGCATTCTTGATAGCTGAAGCCCATGTGGAAACGCATTTTCCAATGACGTAGGGATTAGGGTTCTTGGTGGGTTTTAGAAATTGTGAAAGAGGAAGCAGTAGCATCGCTCATAATTTGGTTGGCTAATTCCATTAAAGTTACTTAAAACTTAAACAAGCTCTTGTTTCGCATAGGCATAGCCATAACCATGACCATTCTCGCTTAATTTCCTTATCATACTGTACGATCAGCACTTCAAATTCTCTTACATTTCCCAGTGGGGTGGATTTCAATTCCAAATGCGGTTATCTTTTCTGCTCTTCTCCATTCGAGTAAAATTTATATAGTAGAAAAACTATAATTACAACTTAATTATATATGCTGAAATTAATTAACAACTTAATTAATTTAAACTAATTCATTTCATTTGCAAATGAGAATTACACCTACTTTTATTCTAAAAATTTTGTAAACGATACCCTACGGCTCAACTTTCCCAAAACTTAGAATTTATAAACAAGTCCCTGCTAAAAAAGCAATTATTCAAACTTAAATATTAAAATCAGCTGTAAATTTAAAGGGAAGAGCTCTTGCTTGGTAAAAAGTAGCAAGTAGCAAGAAATCAAGGGAAATCATAATCTTTCACCTTAGAATCAGCGGGTAATTTCCCTATTATTTGCATCGATGTGTCTAATGGCCTTCTGTGCTGAGGATTCAAGAGAGGTTTAGTCTTGTATGCAGTTTCAGCAACTTGCACTGCCTTCTGACTCTTACACCCCAATAGGCTATTCGGGTGATGACGTCTAGGCCTTGATGTTAAACCAACAGAGTTAATATTACTTTGTGCAGTTCTTTTTTTCCATCATATTCTGAAATTGCAGAAAAACCAGCTGCACTGGCTGTCACAAGACTCCGCTCAATGCTAGTCTCACTAGGCTCATACCGGCTATTAGGTGTCATACAACAAGACATACCATCAGAAATTTGTTTAGTAAATATTGGCTGTGTACTGTTGGGAATGTTCTCTATCTCGAACAAGTCTGAACTAGCATCGCTTTCTGGATCTTCATACATTTGGCTAGTTGCGGAAGGATTTGGCAGGCTTTGTGCTTTTGGAAATGGATCTCCATGGCTAGTAGTAGCAATAGCAAAATCATAAAAGCTGGTAAACCATACCCTGTAGCCTCTCAGCAATTCATTTTCCCTCCCAAAACCAATTTCAAAAGCCTTAAGGACATTCAAACTTATGTGAAAAATTATATTCACTATTACCCGGCTCTTACTCATGAAATAAGAAACTTCCTCTAAAGTTTTTTCAATGGGAAAAAAGGACAATGTAGTACTAAATTTCATTTTCTTACCTCAATGCAGCAAAGGAGAATTTTGTACTTAAGCTGACAGAATCAGTGCAGTTTCCCCATCCTGACATAATCTCAAGCCAAGAAACTTCCTTGGAGAAAAGTAAGCCACAAGAGGGCGAAATTAATGTCTTTGGAGCTGAGAAATACTTCAACATGAAACTGGATGATGAAACTTCAGGAAGCATGAATTCTAATAAAGGCAAGTTTGTGAATGAGACCGTAGAGAACCGGGTTGATTACAACAGGTTGAGAACAAAAGGAAGGATTGGAACACCAAGTGAGAGTTCTGAATCAAGTTGGAACAGCCAAGATGCTTTATTACCAAGTTCCTGGAGAAACTTATCTTATGGCAGACAAAAGAAAGTAAATGAAAGATGGTTCTTTCCTGGTTTTGGCTGCAATAGATCTTGTTCTGATAAGAAATCGGTTTATATTGATACAAATATTAATACTTGTCACAATCCTATCATGTCGGAGGCAAGAAAACAATCTCAACCGAGATATCCAGTGAAAGACGAGTTTCGCAGCCCAGGTTTTGAAAAAATGAGTATTGGTTCTAATACAGAAGACTATTATGTACTACCAACAGTAAACTCTGGAGTGCACAACTTAAAAATTAAAAAAGAAAAGCAGAAGAAAACTATCCAAGAAGACCCAAGAAAATCATTAGATGTGTTTGGATCTCATTCTCATATGCTAAAGAAAGAAGATGTAGCAACAAATTTAGAGAGGATTTAAAAGTTGTACAGAATTGGGAATATGCGATTCTTGCCACAGAGATAGCGATAAGTAACCATTAGAAGGCAAAAGCTGAAGAATCATCAAGCAACTAGTTCTTTAGCCTTTGGAAGTTGCCTGAAGAGAGAGAAAATAGACTCCTATTATAATCCTTTTCTGATAAAACTCAAGCCTTCAACTTTTCTCACATTTTGGTCAAGCATTAATTTCCTAACCCTTTCTACATCATCCCATTTCTCATTTGAAGCATATAAAGCACATATAAGAGTATAAATGCCTCCATCATTTTCTGGCTTGATTATCCTCGAGACTTGTTCAATCGCTCTCTCAGCCAGGTCGAATTGCTTATGCTCCTTGCAGGCTGACAAAAAGGAGCCCCATATAACAATATTAGCCTCAAATTTCATTGTCTTAATAACCTCAAAAGCTTCTTCTAACAATCCTGCCTTACCAAACAAATCAACCATGCATCCGTAATGCTGAATTTTAACCTCCAAACCATACTCTTCAATCATCCTGAAATACTTTCCACCTTCTTCAACCAACCCCGAATGAACACACGCATTAAGAATACCTGTAAAAGTCAGCTCATTAGGTCTAATGCCTGCCTCTTGCATCATCTTAAACAAGGACAATGCTTCTTGACTAAACCCATGTTGTGCTGCCCCACATATCAACGCAGTCCACGTCTTGACATTTCTTTCTTGCATGAAATCGAAAACCTGTAAAGCATTCTTCAAGAATCCACATTTTGCATACATATCAACAAGAATGTTACCAATTACCACATTCAGTTCCCACCCTTTCTTTAAAATAAAGCCATGAACTGATTTCCCTATCAACAAACCAAGAGAATCCATGTTTATGCAACAAGATAAAACTGTTCCAATTGTTACTTGGTTTGGTTTTATCTGTCCACCAGCCATCATTTCTCGAAATAGCAATAACCCTTCGTTCCAACACCCATGGTTAGAAAAAGCTGCAATCATGGAAGAATAAGAAGACACATCCCTCAATGGCATTTCATAAAAAAGGGAGCGTGCTTTATCAATATTTCCTGATCTTGAATGCCCAGTAATCATAGTATTCCACATAACAGTATTTCTTTCAGGCATTTCATCGAACAAGATACAGGCTTTATCAAATGACGTGGCCACGTACGCATTGAGGAGAGAATTGGCTACATAGAAATTAGCAACGAATCCCAGTTTGATTGTATGCGAATGTAAATGATCAATGACAGTGCGATTCTGCAAACGGGAGCCTGATTTAAGGGTAAAGACAACAGAGAAGATATCAATAGGGATGGCGTTGCGGTGCATTGAGGAGTAGAGGTCGAGAGCTTTGTGCGGGGAAGAGGCATTCTCGATTGCTGAAGCCCATTTGGAAAAGCATTTCCTGATGATGTAGGGGTAAAGGGTTTTTGTGGGTTTTAGAAATCGTAAAAGAGAAAGTAATAGCATGGCTTATAATTTGCTTGGCTAATTCCATTAATGTTAAAACAAGCTCTTGTTTCGCATAGCCATATGCATCGTTGCTCTTACATTATCCTATAAGAACAGCACTACAAATTCTCTTACAATTCCCAGTAGGACGGGTACACAGTCCCTTTCTGACCGTAATAAAGATTTTTGGCTAGTAAATGTGTTTCTCGAAAATTAAAATTTATGTTCTCACTTTTAATTCTTATTCGATTTTTTCAGTTCCATTTAATTTCGTTGTATGGGATCTAAAACCTTCCATTCGAAAAGAAAACACGGAAAAAAGAAAAGAACAAGGAAATGCACTTGTTGTCACTCATGGTTATTTCGGAAAAAGACACTAGGTAGGGAAGTGAGAGAGAAAGAGAGGATCATGGAAATGCACTTGGCGAAATGATTCGAAACAAACTATTTTGTTTTATTTGGAAATCATATTTAAAAAAATTATGAAGTTTTAAAATTACATTATTATCCAAACCCACAAAAAATTACTTTAATTTCTTTTCTTTTAATTTAATTGTATGTATATATTTAAAAGGATAAATATGAAAAATGCATATAAATATATAGTTTAATAATAAATATATGTAGGATCTAAAAATAAATATATGTAGGATCTAAAAATAAATATAGATTTGAATCTCTTAATACTCAAATAAATAAATAAATATGAAAATTTATTTACCTTTCACCCTAAAATGTGGAGACCTAAGGTATTAATTTTGAAAAAATTTTATTTAGATAAACCAACGAGAAAAAAATTTTTTATAATTAAATACTTTTAAAAAATTATTTAATTGATCAAGGGAAGTAATTTCCATTAATTTCACACTACTCCTCACTTTCACACCTGCCACTCTCCATCCTCTTTCACCCGTTACGGAACACAATGTAAAACCCAATCACCGACCAATCAAAGTAAACGTTTCTGTATCTCTAGACGTCTGTGATGCAGTCTTTTCACAGCCACCTGTAGCTTAGTATCCAATATCTTGCGTAGGAAAGCATGCCACGGGATTACGTGTCCCATTTTGCCGTTTAGAGTTTGTCCTAAAGTCCAAGGTCTCCTCTTTCATTTCGATTTTTCGTGCCAAAATCCTCAACTTTCAATTTTCAAAACCCTAATGCACAGAAGGAAAAAAAAAAAAAAATCTGTCAGTTTCAATTTCTCTCTTTCTTTTGCTTGTTGGTTCGACTACAGCAGGCGCAGTTCTCCAACTCAGAGGCAAGTTCAAATATTATCATAAACTGTGCCTTTTTAATTCTTATATTAAAATTTTGTTTTCCTTTGAATTCTCTGGTTCATCTGTCAAATTCTTTTTCTTTTTTTTGGAATTCAATCTGGTTTTTGTTTGGTTTTACTTAATTATTTATTCTTTATTCAATTAAGGTTTAATTTTGCTTCTATCGACGCGGGGATTCTTGATATTGTAATTGGAGCAACTAATTTGGTATTTCTTTGGGGAACTTTTGATGCATTTTGGTTTGGGAATTTTGGTGGATAGTTTGAAATTTAGTAGTTGGTTTTTTAGGTTTTTAAATATAGAAACTTGATATAGAGCATAATTTTGTTTTCTTGAATGTACTTTTTTTTTTTTTTTTTTTGTCAGACGTAATAGTTACTAAGAGTAATGGGTGAGACAGGTGGTTTCTGAGTATCCACTTTGGTAATCTTAACTAACTACAGGATTTAGTATGGAAATGTTTCTCATAGATAGCAAGTTGTTTCTCTTTAACACTTGGGGTTTTTGGAAAGAGTCTCAACATTAATGATCTGATGGATTTTTAGCATCTGATTAATTGGGTCAGCTCTATTTTGAATAGCAGAATACTTATTTAATGTGTATATTTATTGTGTGCAGAGCAGAATTAAATGAGGGGAGAGGGGGCTTCGAGGAATTACTCTATGCCTAGAGGTCATTCTGGGAAGAAAGGAATGAGAAGTTGCCAGATAGGAGGGAATTTCGACAATGTTGTTATTATTGATGTTGACAGTGGTTTTGATAATGTTATTATCATTGATATTCCCGAGTCTTTACAGCAAAAGTCAAGAGGCTCGAGTGTGCTTAAAGAAGGCAAAACATTTCCGATTCAGGGGATTATAAGCATTGATGACGATGATGAACGTGATTTTGTGGAACATCCTGAACTTAATTTGAAAAATGGTGTTGGCTCGGATAACAGTGAGACTCCAAGCAAAAATAAACCTGCCACTGACTGTATGAAGAAATCTGAAGATGTGGATGCTGATGATTGCCAAGTGGTCCTGGAAAAGAGACCTGCGTTCAAATTATCTAAGTGCAAGAAAACTTATACCAAGAAATCTCCCCCTAGAAATCGTTATGGCTTGAATTCTGATTCTGAGAGTGATTCATCTGAAAGCAGTTCCTCAGATTTTGAAGTTATGGAAGGTTCTTCCTGTGACCTTCGTGATCAGTGGGAAAAAGCTTCCTTAAATAGGAAATCAAATAACTATGATAAGGGCCATTCTGGCCCAGAGGATCAGGCAAGTCCCAGCAGTTCCACAAATGATACTCATACAAACGTTGGTGTGGAAAACAGGACTAAACAAAATCCAGAACCCCCTGTCTCCCATTCAGAAAATGTAAATTTTCAGGATGTAGTTTCATCTAAATTTAGAGCTACTAAAGATGGGTTTTCAGATGGTGGTTTCAATCCCTGGATGGAATATTCTTTTGCAAAATCTCGTCAAAATATTAACAAGGAAAATTTTTCGTGTTGGTGGAAATCAGAGTCAAGAGAGAATACTGGCTTTCGCAGGAAAGCTGGGATTCACTCTGGAGGAGAGACATATGTGGAAGATCGGGATGTTTGTTATGACGAGTGTCAAAGTGGGAATGGATATGGCATTAGAATTCAGAATGAAAGAAAAGGCCCTCCTGGACCTCCTCCATGGTCCATTTATAAAGGGGAAAATAATCAGTGTCCTGACACAAGTTGTTTTCAGCATAGTGAACAAAAAATGGCTGGAGAGCGTTCTTTTCCAAGTTCCCAGGTAAAGCATAATGTAGAATCCAACTGTAAGAGTGCTACTATTCCAGATGTAGATGCTTCTTTCTACTGGAGTCAGGGTGAAATTCACAGTGATGATCACACAAGAGTTGTCTCCATGGAGAAAGATAGCAAATTAACCTGTGAAGCGTCTAGCTTTGAACAATCTAAAAGTATTGCTTCCAAAGAGAAAGATAAACTAGTATCTGGGACTTTGCTTCCTGTACAAGAAACAAATCCGCTTACTACATCCACTTCTAACATTCCAAGTTACAATGGGAAGGATCCATCATATGCTCCTTCTGATGATGCTATTGCTCCTATTCAAGGAGATATTATCAATGAGCGAGAAAAGCTCAAGGAGACTGAAGCATACAAGCGAGCCATAGAAGAAGAATGGGCAGCCAGGCAGCGAGAACTACAAATTCAGGTTTGTTGCAGATATTAATTCCTTGATCTGCAAGTGCTCAATTTGTTGTGTATGTATATATAGAGGTTGCAAGAAGATGCCATAATCCTATGTTTGCAATGTGATTAAATGCATTTTAATGTAATTTTTATACTGGAAATGTATTGCATTCCATTCCATTAACCAAACATATCCTTACTGATTGTCTATGTAATTTTGTTGGAAGACATTAACAATTTGAATGATTGTTGGTATGATATGCTCATACTGAATTAATATTTGAACTTAGTTCAATTTTTTTTTTCAGGCAGAAGAGGCGCAGAGATTGCGGAAGAGAAAAAAAGCTGAAAGTTTGCGTATTTTAGACATGGAGAAACGGCAAAGGCAGCGTGTTGAAGAAGTGAGAGAGACACAAAGGAAGGTATAATTCAGTAATACATGCTGCATACTCTTCTATTATTGTAATATTACATCGTTTAAAATCAGTATTAATCTTGCTTCTTTATTTGTTAACTGATGTGAAATTTAGGATGAGGAAAATTTGAACATAAAGGAGATTCTTCGTGCTGAAGTGAGGAAGGAGCTTTGCCAAATGGAAAATACATGCATTGACATGGCTTCATTACTTCGTGGCTTGGGTATCCAAGTAGGAGGTGGATTCCATCCCTTGTCCCATGAGGTAAGTTACATTCTTATGCTGTCTTTTTATTGTAATTCATCATCCTGTTTGTATCTACTCATAATGGAAACACATCCTGTGACTGTTCATTATGAGCATACTGGTGACCTCTAGGCTCTAACAAACAAACTGCTAATCATCCCCTGCTGTTATTCTGGGAGTTCTAGCCTAGAATTATATGCTTTGTTCTCATGTCATAAAAGCCATGGGAAGCAGACAAGCAACTGAAATATTGATTGATTCTGGCATTGTTCTAGTGTTGTTTTCATTTTTAATGATTGTTAGTCACCATTTTAGGTGCATGCTGCTTATAAGCGAGCCTTGTTGAAGTTTCATCCTGATCGCGCATCAAAAATTGACATTCGTCAACAGGTTGAGGCTGAGGAAAAGTTTAAGCTTATTTCTCGCATGAAGGAGAAATTTTTATCCACTTCATGTCACTGAGTGCTAACAGAAGGTTAATATACCATTTTTTGATTTAGATTTAATTTGGTGGGAATTTGTTGTAGCTACTGCTGCTACCATTAGAAGTGTTTATATTGTGGGTAACATTTTTTCGGCTGTCTCACTCACCAGGTGGGCAGATCATATTTGTAAAGCAGTTATCATTTGTTGTTACAGAAGTAATCATCATCTGAAAATGTTCTCCTCCGAGAAGTTCTGATTTGTACCATCTGGGTTAAACGGGTGTATGAGGTAGGGGGAGCTGTCCGATTTCCAGCAGTTGGTATTACACTTGTGCAGTCCAAATGATAGATTGACCTTCTAAAGTGAATGAAATTATCCTTGCCTTTTTGGCAAAATCTGCCCTTTAACCCCCTTACTTTCTAATTTTGTTTTATTCCGAAAGTTAAAATTGTCCGATGATATCTAAATTATGGTACCAAAAAGTAAGAGCAGAAAGGCAAATGATGTAAAATTTTTCTAAGAAGTGGCAGCGTACCTCGCATCTCAAACTTCTTATCCTAATTTGAGCTTTTTTTTTTTTTTATTGGTTCCTCTTTGTGTAATTACAAAGAGTAATTTCTCACTCCCGTCTAATGGTCTGGATAAAAAATTGATCCCTCTTTGGAAAGTGATTATGTTAAGGCCATGGCTCGATTTTCTTGATACAGCCTAGCTCTTTAGTTCTGGAAGTGTAGTGTATGTTTGGATTGGTAGAAAATATTAGAGGAATGAAAATTGGAAAGGAAAATAAAAAATTTTGTTTTTAGGAATGAAAAAACTATAAAGAGGAAATAAATTTTAGGTCCTATATACTATTTTCTTTCTAATTTAGGAGACAAGTTGGAGAATAATTAAAATTATAATTTTTCTCCTATTTATTCTACTTTCATAAAAAAAAAAAAAAGTTGATTAAATTTATAATCTCATTATTCATAAACTCGCTTTCTCTCACACATCCAACAAATCAAGCGGAAAAATTATTTCATATTTTCTCTTTATTTTCCTTTGATATCTTCTTTTCTCTAAATTGATATCGAGACACAGCATTAATTATTCCAAAAAAAAAAAAAAAAAAAAAAATCCAATGAACTCAACGGAGAAACCAGCTCGAACACACGAGGAAAACGAGTTCAAAACACATTTGTGGCAAATTCAAATTTTGCATGGTACTGCCCGCTGGCACCTTCTACTGCTGGCTTTTGTTTCGGCTCCCCACCATCTGTTCACCGTTATTGCAACAGGTCTTATCTTTTTTTGTTTTTAATTTTACGTTTCAATATTTGCTTGTTCTGATCACAGTGTCTGATTTGTTATTTATGGAAATTTTTCAATGTCTCCATTCAAAACATAAATGTCTTAAAACGGAAAACGGAAAAAAGAAAGTGTACTTGGGTGTGAGGTCAAAAAGACAGTGACCATTATTACTGGAAAGCTGATGATTTAAAAATATAATTAGGTAGATGGAAAAAAAGAAAAGTTTTTTCTTACGTGCTTATTATTTAATTAATAGAAACGTTGTCATAATCAAATCGTATATTTAGCCATTTTAGGAATGTTATCCACAATCTAAGTTTACATTTGAGTCACTTCTTATCTAATTTAGGCTAGTAAACATTACGGTAATTAAACATTAAGCACAGTGAGTTACAAACTTTCCAATTACTTAACTTGAAGCAAATATTTTTGCAATTTAGTCCAAAGTCACAAAAGTCAAGCAAAAGCAAATACTATGAAGCAAATATTTTGCAATTTATTGCCACCTTCATCTCAATTGCATATAATTTACGACTAGAAAAAAACTTGCCTAAACGGATCCATATAACTCTACCTATGGATCAAATCAATAAAATCTAAGATTCTTTAAAACGTTTTCCGACCGTATCTTTATAAGTATATGTTAGTCCTCAAATTTTGATTTACAAAGCCTCGAGCAAGATTTGCAGTCCATATTGTGGGCATATCGTAAGGACATGTATTGGAGCGTGGACATAAGTAGGTGACAGCGTAAACCTGTAATTCTGTAGAATCATAGACAGTGCAATCTTTATTTCTGCAGTTGCAAAATTCGAACCAACGCAACTTCTAGCCCCTGAACCGAATGGGAGAAATGCTGCAATATTATTTTTTGTAGCTTTGGCAACTCCATCTGCAAATCTTTCTGGTTTGAACAAGTTAACATCTTCTCCCCATACTTTTGAGTTATGTTGAACTGCAAGAATTGGGAGACACACAGCCATTTTTTCTGGAATTATTACGTTCCCCAATCTGACCTCTCTTTGAACTTC
Source organism: Jatropha curcas (assembly GCF_041381405.1). NCBI lineage: Eukaryota > Viridiplantae > Streptophyta > Magnoliopsida > Malpighiales > Euphorbiaceae > Jatropha > Jatropha curcas. Next base: position 22,497,206 of record NC_143155.1, read on the forward strand.
CCTTGTGATATTGAAAACTGGGGGGTATAACCGTAAGGATTCATTGACAATCATGCTCATCTACAAAGGAAGAAAATATATAGTTCAGAAGTCTTAACTTCAATAACTAACAGAACCCAGTTTCAGTAAATGTCTTGTTTTGCTTACAATCTTCAATCTTGCAATACCATCTGAACCAGGATTCTGCTTGCCGAATAATTTGATAACCTCTTCCCTTGCTTTATCTTGCCAAATTGGATGGATTGCTAAAAGAAGAATAGTCCAGGTGAGTGAACTTACAGTTGTTTCATGTCCAGCAAGATAGAACGTCTTACACTCATCAATCAGGTCTTGTACTGATATTTTATTGGACAAATCATTAGCATGATAAACTTTTAGAAGTAATCCAAGAAAATCACTTCCATAATTTTCCAATTTACCCTTCACCACCCCTTCTTCTCTTGTCTTCATCATCATCAGGATCGATTCTCGCATGCCTCGTTCAAGTTCTTCTGATTCAATATCATCAGGAGTTTTCAGGATTTTTCTGCATAACATAAACTTTTACTAAATTTTTAATCAGAATATAAAAAGGAAATATAGAGATGTGCTTGTTAAATGTTCCTTTTTGATTGAATTGTTTATTAATATTAATATTAAAAAAGGAAAGTGATGAAATGTACTTAATTCCAGGAATTCTGACTTGAAAATTGTTTCTAGCTATAATTGTTGCCATTTTTGTGAGCATATCGAATAAATTCTTCCCTTCCAAGTAACTGCTTCCAAAAGCAGTCTTGGAAATAATTTCTGATGTTAAAATTTTAAATTCTTGAAACATCTCAATTTCTTTCACTTCATTTTGCCTCCACCTATCGAGCATGGTCTCCACACTCGCAACCATTGCAGGAACCATACCCTGGAAGAAAAAAATAAAAACAAAGTTAAAATTCTTTTTAACAAAAAGAAAAGAAAAGAAAAGAAAAGAAAAGAAAGGAAAAAATAATTAATCTTACTTTCAAGCTCTCTCCATGGAAAGCTTGATGAGCTAATTTTCTCATTTTCAACCATTTTTCTCCTTTAGATGCTACAAGTCCATCTCCAAATAGCTTCTCTGCATAATTCTGGATAATCTTTTTTTGATATGCTCCTTCTTTATTATTCAGCACTTCTTGGACTAGCTCAGGCTCAGTGACAACTAGTTGAGCTTGAAGGCCATACCAATTCAGAAAGTTTGGTCCTGCAAACAAATTTATTAAAGAAATGGAAATCCATTTGAAAAAAGAATTAAAAAAAAAAAAAAAACAAAAAATGATCAACATGTACCATAAAGCTTGATCCATGAATAAATGTGAGGTTGAATTCTTGGAAGCATTTCATGGGATAATTCCATTGGACCATTCATGATTGTATTTCTCATATGTGTAATCTCTTTGGTATTTCCATGGAGGAATACATAAGAAGGGCCTCTAATTCCCTTTGACCTCATAACAGATTGTAAATGAATTGGAATCCACCATGCTTTGTAAAACAACTTGACAAGGTATATTAATAAATACACACAAAAACAGAAAACAAGAAAAACTATGAGGTTTCCCATCTCCTTCTTCTTCAGAACTTATTTACCTCTGCTTTCTTCTTTCTCAACCAACAGAGAGACTCAATGGACTTATATATTTTTAAAGGGCTCAAACCTCCATTGTTATGCTGTGAATAAAATAAAAGATTTAAACTCTTGAGAATGGCATTATCTCCATATGCAGCCAAAAATAGAAACAGAGAAAAACTAAAATTGTTTCTTATGCATGTTTAATAAATTGCATGGTAAGAAAGGCACATGGGCCGACTTGATAATATTTTATGTATAGAACCTTCATAGGACGTAATCCAAGATTTTGCCATTTTCTTTGAAAACTGCTGCTCGTGATGCGGGGGCGGAGTTCATGTGGGCTGGTGTTTCTTGCGGCTGTGTTCAAATGGTCAGAATTATAATACTCCACATTATGTAACAATGTATTTATGGTTATCTGTTAGTTTTTTATCTTTATTTTTGTTAAACATATTGTCTACAATTTTCTAGAATTTATTTTTGTCACTTTCCTTTTTATTAAGGAATAATTATTGACGTTGGAATAGTTAAGTGAAATAACATAATTATTTCTTTAATTACCATGCAAAAGTCAACTAACAGATGAAAATGAGATATCAAATATAATAATAAGCAGGGGTGTCAAATGGATTGATACATCGGGTTGGACACCAACCCATTTAACACATTACATGATTAGGATTAATATAAACATGGCTCATTTAATAATCGTATTAAGTATTTAAAGACGAAAATTAAATGAGTGACACAAATATGACACGTTTAACTTGTTTAATAAATGGATGATACATTAGTCAAAAATTTCAAATTTAATTAAATAGGTTGTATCAGAACACGAAACGTATATTACGTATAACCTGTGTAACCCATTTAATATACATATCATATATAAAATTAATTTTTATCCTTAATAAACGGGTTAGCCGGATTAGACGAGTCAATCCGTGTTACGATCCGTTTAAATTTGTATCATATATAGGTCATCTGTTTATGACACAAACTCATTTAGACTCAATTTTAACCCGTTTAATTTTTGTGTTAACCGAATGTGTTTCTATATAATGACCATTTTGACACTTTGATAATAAATTATTAATGACTACATTTATTTTAATTTAATTTTGTATTTAATTTAATTTTGTATCTCCTTTTCAGAATGAAGCCTAATTTGTCTCATAAAATTTTTTTCTTTAACAAAAAATTATAAAATCGATTTTTTTTACGCAATTTATTTCATAAACTTATAATTCGTACTTAATTTGCCTTGAAAAATTTAGAATTCAAATTCGCTTGAGATAAATTGTGCGAAAATTTAAATAAATTTATATATTTAGACAATTGTATCTTGAAGATAAATTGAGATAAAAAAATAGATTTTTTGTATTTTTCTTTTTGAATAACAACTTCAGATAAAAGAAATTTATCATTAAAATATAGCCTAATAGCAAGAATATAAATATATGATCCTACAATAAATTCAAATGGGATTCTCTTACCTAATATTTAAAAAAAAAAAAAAAAAAAAAACAACTTCAGGCAAGGAGGGCTTCATTTGTTTCCTTTTTTTTACCAAGACATTCAGTTCCATAAATGTCGTCTAATTTAGCAAATCGTAGGATTGGACCCCTTTTTTCTCCCACCTTGAGATATTTCTAACAATAATTCAATCAATCTAGAAACTCGTACCATATAAGCAAAAGTCCATATCTATTTAAAACAAACAACAAAGCACATGCTTAAAATTAATAATAATAATAATAATAATGCACTATTGTCTTATATTCCACATTCATAAATGCAAACTCCTGTGCACCAACACATAATCTGATATTCCATGTTCATAAATGTAAATTTCTGCACACGAATACATAATTTAATGGTAAGTATATATACGACTCCCTCGATACTTAAAAAAAAAAAATGCAAATTCGTATTCTACTTCACAATGCCTCAAGAATGATCAGAACTCCGTGTTGTGGACAAATTGTGAGAATTTGAATAAAAAGAGCATCAACACGAGCTAAAAAAGACAAGAACAAAAATCACATTAAACATTTAGATATTACAAGTGTATTATTAATTATTATGTCCTTAGTACATCATATGAAAAATAAATAATTATTTATTAATAGCACAAGTTATCCTGTCAAAATCACTTTGCTGTCTAGAGTAATTTAACTGTCACAGACGAATCTGCCAAAAATCAGAATAAATTATGCAAGACATTACAGAAACACTATTGAATGGATATCTGGCTTAATAGAACAATAAAAATTGAAAAAGAAAAAAAGTGATATCAATTATAGTCTCTTAATTTTCTACTTCCTCTTTCAATCCGCATTTTCTTGTACCTGTAGCGCCAATGCCAGACTATGAAGCACATCTCCCACGGATGACCTTTGGGTTCGTGGAACTGATAAGCATTTTACTGCAATTCCCACGAATGCAATGAGAGAAGAGTAGCAATTTAAACTCATGCATGCTTAGTAATGACCACTTGAAGTATTTTGTCAGACGCAACCAAGCAAAACCATAATATTTACCCTTGTCCATCATATCATTCCCATTCTAGTCCTGCCTCAACTCATGAGCAAGGTGTTATTAGAGCACTTATTAATCTTGAATTTCATATCGGCATTTTCACAAGCACCTTCATCTTTCTCTGACAGAGAATTATATTCTTCTATCCCGTCTAAATCTCCGGTTCATCTTCTTTAAGCATCGCCAAAACCACATGCTGCCACCTAATTTGATGATCAGCACACCTGTGGAACCATGTTTTTCCATATAAATCTCCAATATCTTTCTTACTTGCCTCATCACCCAAAGTACTCCCAAGAACAAAGAATAAATATGGTTTCAGAAAAAATCTAGTTTTAATTTCTCTTGAACAAAACCAGATTTGTTCCACGTTATATCGTAATTTCTACTATTTGGGAATTTCACATCAACATCACGAATTGAAGAACACGAATTGCTTTGGATTCTGGATCATAGCTACCGTCTCTAATCGAAACATTCGAATGGAATATCGGATCTTTAAATTCCTTCAAGATGCTTCACATTCGACTCATGCTTTTGCTCAGATCTTCCTGGACATCAATAATTTCTTGTACATGGAATGGTATAATTTTCTTTCTTATTTTGCTTTACTGGAGACCTCATAGCCGATTGCAGATCTCTAGATTCCTGAATCGATTCTCCATAAGTAGGAGTATTGCATCTTCATCCTCCATTATTGATTTAAAATTTAAACCATAAAATAGAAGACTAGCCGAAAGAACAAGAAGGCACAGAAAAAATAAAAATGGGAAAGGAGAAGAGAAAGAAGACAAGAGTATAGGAAAGGGAAAACAGAGAGAAAATAGGTAGATGTTGAGATAGATTGATTTGATTATTCTATGGGTGCTTGCACTGGTTTCTAGCTTAGTACAATCAACAATAATTGGAAACAAGAGAAAAAACAAGTGATATCAATTTTCGTCCCTTAATTCTGTACTTCCTCTTTCCAATCCTCATTTTCTTGTGCCTGTAATGCTAATTCCAGACTATGAACCACATCTCCCATGGCTGGCCTTTGGGTTCGCGGAACTGATAAGCATTTTACTGCAATTTCCACGAATGCAATGAGAGAAGCAGTAGCAATCTTTCCTCTCAAAGAAGGATCAATTATGCAATTAATGGTACCATTTCTACTGCATTCCAGAGCCCATCCAGCTAAACTAACCTTACCTTCCTCTTCTTCCACCAACACAGCTGGTCTTGCACATAGTACCTCAAATAACACTACACCAAAAGAATAAACATCTGATTTCTTGCTCAGTGTTCTAGTTCTGTAGTATTCTGGGTCCAAATACCCAAATGTACCCTTCACTTGAGTTTTAACATGGCTAGTTGATGCTGTAATGGCGCCTAACCTTGACAACCCAAAATCTGAGACCTTTGCCACCCATTCTTCATCTAACAATATATTGGTAGACTTAATGTCGCGGTGAATAATCGAATTCTTTGTTCCGCAATGAAGATAATGTAATCCTCGAGCTGCACCAATGCAAATCTTGAGCCTTTGATTCCATGACAATGGTGGATTGTTACTTCCCTTGTATAGATGATCGCGGAGAGTGCCACATGGCATGTACTCGTAGACTAGAATTAGTTCATTGTGTTCTTGGCAAAAACCAAGTAATGAGACTAAGTTCATGTGATGAATTGTTGGAAGCAAATCAATTTCAGTTAGAAACTCCTGCATCCCTTGTCGAGACTTTGGACCTTTTCTCTTTATAGCAACTTGAGTGGTACCTCCATTTATTGAACCTCTGTAAACCTTACCAAAACCACCCTCACCGATCACTAGAGCTTCACTAAAATTGTTGGTGGCGAGTTTGATATCTGACAATTTAAATTGGTAACAGAGCCAGGTTGATGGTATAGCTGATACTTTTGGATGGTCATCTGAATTCATTTTTCTCCTCCGGTGAAGTATGAAACATAAAATTAAAGTCCCACCAGAACAAACTACAATGCATCCGATGATTATAATAATGAGTCGAATCTTGTTGTTTGGTTTTTCAATTCTTGATTGAATGCTTGAAGCAAGGTTGTTGTTTGCATCACTGATTTTTATGATCTCAACTCCATTTAAAATTGCATTCTGAAATTTAGGCTTTGACTGTGAATTTGGATGCAAAGCTAGACACAATTTCTGATTCGTTTCTCCTGTCTCTTCTTTTGGAACCATAACCACATAGTCTTTGAAAATTGCAACTAATGGAGCTCCAGCCAGAGCAATTACGTCCAAACTTTTCTCCACCGTCCTATTGTTAATATAAACTGTAAATACTCTCTGATTAACCTCTGTTACGTCATAAGAAATCTCACAAAGATGAAGCCTAACAAGATATTTGAAACCCGTTTCGACAAGGAATCTCCATGTGAGGTTGTAGCTCAAGTTAACAGCATCATCACTGCCCATTGTCCGGGCTGAGTCGTACAGAAACGTGGGTGCAGCATACTCAGACATATATCCCCAAAGCACCTTTATCGTTGCATATGCATAAATGAGACTGCCTCTAGTAGAATTACCAAAAATAAAGCTGGAGTCATCTATCCATTGCCACTGTTCTTTATTGTCAGATAATAAACCTGGTGTACGCATAATTACTCTATGAAGTATCTCGAAGGCTGGCTTACGACTAACGGATGCATAATTGTAGAAATTGGATGGAAAGTTGTAGATTTCTATTCCATTGACGAAGGCATAAGCTCCTCTGGGTGATGATGATGGGATAAAAGAGATATCCAATATGTTATCTTTCAAGTAAACAACAAAATCTTTTGTAAAATAAGGCGATTGTAAAGTCTCAGCCATAATATGAGGGCTGAAGTTGTTTAAAAGAGTGTATTGGCCAGAAACCACTGAAAAACGAGCGTTGAAGTAACTTGACGATGGATAAAAGTGAAGCCGGATGAATTTGAAGCCGGGAGAAAAGGGGAAAGCATAGGAAAAGTGCGACTGGAATACGCGTGCAGTAGAATATGGAATCTTAGGCACATGAATTAATGGACTTGAAGCTACAGAAATTGTTGTTGATCTCTCATAATCTGGAGGCATAAACTTTGAGCCTCTATCACCAGTCCAATTTTTTCCATTGAATGATACAGATTCAGCAGATCCACAGTTGAGGAGAATTTTACTCTTCTCAGTTGAAGAAGAAGAAGAAGTGTTGGTGGATGCACAGGTTATGGAATCAAATAAAAAGAAAAGGGTAAGGATTGAGCAATACCAAGGATACATTGAAGATGTTTGAAGGTAGTATTTCTAAAGCTTGATGCACTGTCCTTCGTGTTAATCAAAGCTCCTCTTTAAAGTCAATAAAGAATTGTCTTGAATTCGAGTCCTCTCTACCAAGTATGTTATGGTCAATTTGATAATGTTATTTCAGTTCATCGAAGTCTCTCGTCCGTAAAAAAAAAGGCAATAACCGTATTTTTTTTATTAATGTTTTATATATGATTATTATTTACCATTCTACTATATTCAACAGCCTCCATTTTGGCTTAGAAGTCTGATACCACTTTTGGTGTTTTAGAATTTTGCAGAAAGGATAAATAACTGATTTTTTTTTTTTTTTTTAATTTTGTCTTAACCAACTGTGATTTTCAACTAAGCGTGTCATTGACTTCTTCCCGGCTCCGGGGCCACACTTTGAATACTGTTTATACGCTTCTTCATGACCGACATTCATTGGTCGATTTATTATTATTATTATTATTATTATATATAAATATTTTAGATTTTTTAAGTAAATATTTAGATTTTTCTATGTTGATTTTTAATTATTATGAAATTACTTCTACTTTTAAAGGGCCAAGGTGAAGGACACAATTATTTATTTACTTATTTTAAAGGAAGAAGAAGATAATGTGAGTAATTATATCGAGTAAGCGGAATTATTATGATTTGCATAATGATAATCACAAATCGGTTTAAATTAGAATTGAGTTGAGTTGAAATCGATATGGTTAAAATCGGCATCAAAATAATGATATCAGTTCTAAACAATAATACAAATTATGTATTTATTATTCGTTTTTAATTTTTCATTTTTTTTAAATTAAAATTACGGTTTTAGTTTAAAATCAACCATTTTGATTTGAAACGAAAAGATATTTTAAAAAAATCTCAATGTTATTTTTTATTTTATTATATTTGTTTAAAATAAATTTTAGTATAGTTTTTATTTTGTTTTATTGTTTCAAAACTGTCTTCAAACCACTTCAAATCAGTTCATTCCCGATTTCACTATTTTATAGTTAGAACCAATGATTTTGAAGAAATCAACGGTTCTGAAACCGCAATCATGTTTTAGATATTTTACAAGTAATGTTGGTTCTATATCCAACTATTTTATCTTTCCATTCTCTTTTTTTTTTTTCTTCTGTTCAACCACCTAAATTGCACTTTGATATTTAATGGAAATATCATTAACTTTTTTGTAGAAACAATTGACTAATTATACTTCCTCATATTACATAATGTTTTTCTTAATTTGATTTGTATATAAATTAATAAAATTTAGTTAATACCGTTAAAATATAACTTTCACTTCATATAAAATAAATTTTTGTTTTGTTTTTCCTAGTATATCTTTGTATTAGTATTCCGGTAAAAAATTAAATATTATTAAATTATTATTAAAAGTATTAAAATTATTTATCGAATAATTAAGGTAAGTAGTTAATGTATAAGTGAAAAATTAAAGATTAATATTTTAATTTTAGTTATATCAAGATTTAATTAATGAATATGTATTATTGAGAGAGAAGCGTATTAAATAAATAAAGATAAAAAATAAAATTTCAATATTTACTAGTGAAGAAGGAAATGAACAATAATTGACCCAGGGAAGAAAAAATAGAACAAGAAAACGGAGGGAAAAAGTATAAGAATTCAATCAATAATTACCATTTTGCTCCACTGGTTATAGCTGGCTTGGGATGGAAATTTCAAGCAGATGTTGGTTGACGTTGATGTTGACTTGGAAGACTTTGGAAGTAATATAGAAGCAGACCTCCAGAAGCTGTCCCTCACTGAAATGACAAAGGTAGAATAAATAAAATTCCCACCATGAAACCTTGCTCTGTATTCATCTTTCTAATTAAGTTATTCACATTCCATCTCAAGTTATCTGTTTTTGCAGCTTACCCTCCATATGAGCCCTTAGAAAATGTTGCACTGGATTGTGGTTCCTCTGGTTTGCATACTTCGTCCTTTGATGGCCGGAACTGGACTAATGATGCAACTTTCATCTCGCAATCGCAAACTAACTCCACTGCGACATCTATGGTCTCTTCCATTGAGCCAGGAGTCCCTCAAGTTCCTTACAAGACTGCTAGGCTCTTCTTTTCTGAATTTACCTACACCTTCAATTTAACACCAGGTCCCAAGTTTCTTCGTCTTCACTTCTATCCAACCTCTTATCCTGGTTTTGATGCTTCCAAAGCATTCCTTTCAGTTACAGGAGGTGACCATACTCTTCTAAGCAATTTCAGCGCTTCTCTTGCTGCAAATTACAAGAATGTTTACGTTTTTTTCAAGGAATTCATAGTCCATGTGCAAAACCATTCGCTTCGACTAACATTTAGCCCTTCTTCAAATGCTTCTGATGCATTTGCTTTTGTGAATGGGATTGAACTTGTTTCAATGCCTCTGAATCTCTACATACGGGGTGAAAATGTTCCTCTTCCTTTTGTTGGGTATCCTTATAATCCTATCAGACTAGATACCACATATGCACTTGAAACAGTTTACAGAATAAATGTAGGCGGCGATGACATTTCTCCTAAATCAGATACAGGGATGTTTCGCACTTGGATAAAAGACGATCAATACTTGTATGGAGCTGCTGATGGGCAATTAGCATACGATTACGGTCTTCAGGTCAAGTACACACCAATGGTACCAGCGTACACTGCGCCTGATTTAGTATACCGCACTGCTCGTTTCATGGGTTTTGATTCTAGAATCAATTTAAATTTTAACTTAAGTTGGTTTTTTCCAGTTGAGACTGGATTCTTGTATCTTGTGAGGCTCCATTTCTGTGAGCTTGATAGGAATATGACAAAAATAAACAAGAAGGTATTTTCTATATATATGAACAATGAAACGGCTCAGCCTCAAGCAGATGTGATTGGGTGGAGCGGTGGGCAAGGTGTTCCTGTCTACAAAGACTATGTCGTAATGATCCCACAGGGAAAAAATGGGATTCAGGATCTTTGGCTTGACCTGCACCCTAGCACAGAAACCAGGCCTCAATATTATCAATCTTTCTTAAATGGAGTAGAGATATTCAGATTAAACTATTATGGCGGAAATCTTGCTGTACCTAATAATCCTCAATTACAATATCATGAGGGACCGCTAGTTAATTCATCTTCTATATCATCATCAACAATAAGTTCAAAGAAAAGACTAGCTAAAATTATTGGAGGCTCAGCTGGTGGGTTGGTCATGGCATTTATTATAGTGTGCTCCCTTGCTTTCTGGATCCGAGTAGCAAACGAAAGAGCAAAGAAGAAGAACAAGTCACCATTTCGCTATTTTACGATGAAGGAGATCAAAGCTGCCACGAATAACTTTGACGAGGGAAGGATAATTGGTACCGGAGGATTTGGTGTGGTTTATAAAGGTTATATTGATGGCGAAACAACTACAGTTGCGGTTAAGCGTAGCAATAAGGCACAAGGTCATAATGAATTTCAATCAGAAATCAAAACACTCTCTCTACTCCGTCATCAAAATGTTGTTTCTTTGATGGGTTATTGCAGTGATGAGCAGGAGATGATCTTGGTATATGAGTATATGCCTAAAGGTACTCTGTTCGAGCACCTTCATTTTTCTGATGAACAGCAAAAGATGCCTCTTTCTTGGAACCAACGGCTACATATATGCATTGGAGCCGCACAGGGCTTATGCTACCTGCATACAGGAATGAAGTTTCAGATAGTCCATCGCGATGTCAAGACCAGCAATATCCTCTTGGATGAGAATTGGGTGGCCAAGATTGCAGATTTTGGTTTGTCTAAAATAGACCCTACTAATGGAAGCACCAAAGTTATGGGTAGTATTGGGTATATAGACCCGGAATACTGTCGTCTTCTTAAATTAACAGATAAATCTGATGTATACTCTTTTGGGGTAGTTCTGTTGGAGGTACTTTCTGCCAAGTTTGTGGTGAATTATAATTCTAATGACAATGAGGAGAATGAAGATGCTGTAAGTTTTGTTGAATGGGCCTTAAATTGTTATGAAAAGGGAGATTTGGAAAATCTCATTGATCCTCATTTGGAAGGTAAGATTACACCAGCATCTCTTGCAAAGTTTATGGAGATTACCCAGAAATGCTTGGCGGAGCAGGGGCTGGATCGGCCATCGATAAGCCAGGTGCTTTGGAGCTTAGAGTTGGCACTGGAATTGCAAATTCATGGCAACAGTGAGGATAGGAAAGTGATTTCCGGTAACTCGGATTTGACTCTAGGAGTTGAATTTTCTGAGATAATGATGCCAATTGGGAGATAAAATGAATTTTGTGTGTAAGAAAATAAAGTTTGGTATTTAAGTATAATTAATTCTACACGCGCACACGTGTATATATATAAAAGAGTAGTGTTATTTGGTTTCTGGCGATTCTGGACCATAACACTTTAAATGACATATAAAATCTTGAGTAGTTTTGGATGGATAAATGGGAGGGAAAAAAACTTAATTTTTGAGGAAAATATATGCATTAAATACGGTTCTCACAATTAATTATTTTACTTCACTTTATCATATAATTAATTATATATATTGTTGAAAATGATGACAATCATTAAATTTTAATTTAAAAGGAATTGTTTTTGACATCATCCTTTTTATTGGTCATGATTAATTTGATTCAAGTTAATCAAAATAATTTATGTGCATGATAAAAATTTAAAGTCTAAAATGAATTCTATAAGGATTGAACAACACCCAAGTACTTATAAGTTAGACTGACAACTGAATCGGTATCATGACCAGATCAAGGTTGGATCGAGTTGGACGGGTTCAACTAGATTCTTAATTTTTTATTTTTTTAAATATTTTTACATATGTGTGTGAATATATATAGCAACAAAATAATTTTCAGCTCAATTTTCTAAAAAAAATTCAATTTTTTCCAAAAAAAGTCAGTTTTTATTAAGAAAATCTGGTTTTGTCCGGTTTTATCACTGGTTCAACCTGATTTTCTAAAAAAAATCATTTTTTTTCAAAAATCGGTCCAAGTTGATAATGGAATCGAACAACCAATTGATTTTGGTTTAACTGGTTCGACCGGTCAATCCGATCCAATTTTAACAAAACTTTATGTGAATGTCCTTTTAATTTATTTGAGAGGATACAAATCCTAGCATATGAATCCTTTTAATAAAAATTTTTAAGTCTAAATTCTATATAAAAATTTTAACCAAAGTATGGATCCTACAATTGTTCATGCCTAATCGAAAAATTTTTAACTTGACTAAATTTAATTTAATTATTGTGTGATCAAGTGCAACTTTAACTAATTGTTACTTAATCTCGTTGCAATTTGATTCTTTTAATTTAATTTAGTTCTAAGTACGAGGCTTCGTCAATCACTGCTTGATTTTTTTTTTTTTTTTTTTGAGAATGACTACTTGATTTAATTTCAATTAGGGTATTTTACTTTAATTTAATTTTAGGGGTGACTTAATTTAATTCAAATTAGATTGCCTAATTAATTTGATTCAAGCGTGACTACTGAATTGTTATTTCATTTAATTTTAGTTTAGATATCTTAATTTAATTTAATTTTTAAATATGATTTAATAGGTGTAAATTAACCATCCAAGTTTTTTTCTTTATCTATATACATTAAAATTTATATGTAGAGAACTTTCTATAGACTTATCATAAGAAAATGTATAATACATGTCAAAATGATTTGTACAAGGATTAATCATGAGATTTTACTTATCCTCATGTCAAAAATGTGTGTTTATATGTCATCTGAGTTATAACTTTCAAGTGTGACATAATCAATAGTTACTTAGTTTAATTTTATTTTAGGTGTAACGTAATTTAATTTGGATTAGATTATCTAAATTTAATTTAATTCAAGTGTGAACAAAAATGATTTATTTAATTGTTACATCATTAAATTTCAATTTGAATTTCTTAATTTAATTTAATTGTTAAATGTGACTTAATAAAATATAAAACAAGTTTAAATGAAGTTAGTCTAGTGGCAAAGAATACTTGTAAAGTCATTAATTATGTGTAAGTCATGGGTTCAAAACTTTGTTTGTTTGTTTTTTTACTATTTATTCACCATTTTGCCACTCAACCTGTAAACAAAATGCTTATTTTCGTGTTTGGTGGTTAAATTTCCAATATATGTTCAGTGGACATTTCCTATCACAATAATTCTTATTTTCTAATTCATGATTAAATTTTTAATTCATCTAATTTAACAATCTTTATATACACAAAATTCTAGAAAATATTCACGATTTTTTTATGTATTTCACAACCTAATTATTCTTTAATGCACTTATTAGCGTAGTGAAATTTATATGTAGAATTAATTTTCAAGTATAAAAAATATGACTTATTTAATTGTTACTTAATTTAATTGTAATTTGAATGTCTCAATTTCATTTGATTCTAAATATAATAAAGTGTAGCTTAAAAAATCAAGTTAAAGGAAAATTAAGTGACATATGATTATTTATGTCTCATAAATCATTAAGACACTTGGAAGAATATGATTTGTTAATTGATGAGGTAAAAACAAAATAAATGTCTGAGCATATGCATTGATAATCTTATCAGTTCAATGCTTTATATGGAGTTATTAGATGATGAAAGAGAAATACCCTATTTTAATAAAAGTAAATAAGAATTTTTAAAAAATTTTTATTTTATTTTTAATTTATAGTCAGAAATACCCTATTTTAATAAAAGTTTTTATTTCTATTGATTTGATTCATGGGTGGGTAATCAACTCAGTCTAAACCTTGGCTACTTGGTTTAGGCTATAGGCCATTGAATTCTTAAAATGGGTCATACAAAAAGTTTAACAATAACCACTCAGAAAGTAGAAAATGATTTCTCCAAAAAAAAAAAAAATTCTAAGAAAATAAAGGGAAATTTTAATTAAGGTTGTTGAATAGGAAATAGTAATAAATAATTAAAAATCCTCTCACCGACCCAAACGCTGACGGACTTTTGTTCAACAGCCTACTCAAAATGTATTAATAAATAATAATCACATAGAAAATTAATATGATAAATTAATTTTATTGACTTGTGAAAGATGGGAATGGATTAACATAAATTAAGGATAGTGGATGAAGCCTTAGAATTACTCTCTCTTTTTAAACATCTCCAATGTATTGCTGAAAGTAGACGGAAGGCATGACAGCTTGTCATAAATGGTGGCAGCCATGAATACACTTTTTTTTTTTTTTTTTTTTTTTAATACTAAAAGCTCAGACAAGAACTAAACTGAACAAAGTTGAAGGTATGACTTCTTATTTAAATTAGAATAATTGAGTTATTTAAATTACAAAATCAATACATACTTGTTCGTTTTCTTTTTTGTTTGCTTGGCTAATCTGATCCAGAAAGCAAGAAAGCACACTATAATAAATGCCATGACAACTCCAATAATTTTGACTAGTCTTTTCTTTGAACTGGTTGATGATGATACAGAAGATCCCTCCTGATTCTGCATTTGAGGAGGATTAAGTCCAGCAAGATTTCCACCATAATTGTTTAATTTGAATATCTCTATTCCATTTAAGAAAGAATCATAATATTGAGGCTTGGTTTCTGTGTTAGGGTGCAGGTCAAGCCAAAGATTCTGAATCCCTTCTTTTCCCAGTGGGATCATTACGACATAGTCTTTGTAGACTGGAACACCTTGCCCACCGCTCCACGCAATAACATCTGCTTGACCCTGAGCCGTTTCTTCGTTCATATATATAGAAAATACCTTCTGGTTTATTTTTGTTATACTCCTATCAAGCTCACAGAAATGGAGCCTGACAAGATATAAAAATCCGGTCTCAACAGGAAAAAACCAACTTAAGTTAAAATGTAAATTGATTCTAGGATCAAAACCCATGAAACGAGCAGTGCCGTATACTAACTAAATCAGGTGCAGTGTGTGCTGGTACTGTTGGTGTGTATTATATTCCACATTCATAAATGCAAATTCCTGCAAATTCCTGTGCACCAACACATAGTCTGGTATTCCACATTCATAAATGTAAATTCCTGCACACCAAAACATAACCTAATGGTAAGTATATATATATACGACTTAAAAATAAATTTATATTTGAATCCCTTCCCTCAATACTTTAAAAAAAAAAAAAAAATGCAAATTCGTTTTCTACTTCACAATGCCTCAAGAATGACCTGAACTCCATGTTGTGGACACATTGTGAGAATTTGAACAGGTGAATGTACATAAGAAGGGGAGAGAGTGAACTTGTAGCGCTGCAAAATCATTGAAAGAGCAATTTTCTTTTCTGTAATTGCAAAGTTCAAGCCAACACAAGTTCTGGGTCCCAAACCAAAAGGAAGAAATGAAGAGACACTGTTGTTAGTAGCTTTAGCCACTCCTCCTGCAAATCTTTCTGGTTTAAAAAGATAAGCATCTTCTCCCCATATTTTATAGTCTGTGTGAAGTGCTAGTGTTGGAATATATGTTTCTATCTTGTTTGGAATATTTAGTTGCCCCAGTCTGACTTCTCTTTGGACTTCCCTTGTTACATGAAAGACTGGAGGATATAGCCTTAGAGATTCATTAATGATTATATTCATCTGCAAAGGAGAAAAACATTGGAGAAAATAAATTTGTGTCATCCCAAACAAGTTCATAAATTTAGTTAGTAGATAATACTAAAGGCGAGCACAATTTGGTTCAAAAGAAAAAAAAAAAGGACTGAAATGATATTTTTTTAATGAAATTTCAGTTATTTTGGTTTTCTTCAGTCTTTATTATCCAAACTGACCAATGCTTGCCCCTAGCTAAGGTTTACTTACAGTTTTCAATCTTGCAACCCCATCAGCAGTTGGATTCTGCTGGCCAAATAGTTCAAGGACCTCTTTTCTAGCTTCATCTTGCCAATCTGTGTGAATTGCTAGAAGAAGAACTGTCCAAGTAAGTGAGCTTGCAGTAGTTTCTTGTCCAGCGACATAGAAAGTCTTGCATTCATCAATCATGTCATCTATAGATATTCTCTTATTCTTATCAGGATCATTATAAGCTTTGATAAGTAATCCAAGAAAATCACTACCATAGCCATCCAATTCACCCATCATTGTTGCTTTCTCTCTTTTCTTTATCATATTGATAATGGTGTCTCTTATCTCTTTTTGGATTTTATCCAATTCAAGTTCATCCCCTGTTTTCAGAAATCTTCTGAAACAATAAATAGTGGATGTTTCAATACCAAAAAAATAGCAAGTTTATTTTTCAAAAGAATTAATAAAATTTGTTTGTTATATTAGAATTCTAATTAAAAATAGATTTTATTGAAGTCCTCGTCAAATATAGAAATATCAAAAAAATAAAAAATAAAAAAAGATTTCTTATGAACCAATATGAAAAATATGAAATCCTGTTCCAAGAATTGCATACAATTCCCAAATTAAGAGTGACTTAAAAGGAGTAGGGAAAGAAAGCTTACTTAATTCCTGGACAAGGAATTCTCACTTTATAGTGGTTTCTTGCAACAATGAAGATCATCTTCTTCAACATATCAAATACTTCCTCTCCTTCCAAATAGGAGCTTCCAAAAGCTGTTCTTGAGATTATTTCTGATGTTAAAACCTTGAATTCTTGAAATACTTCAATCTCCTTTCCGTCGTGATGTCTCCATCTTTCAACCATCATTTCCACACTTGCTAGCATTGCGGGAACCATACCCTGCAAGGAAAATCTATTAATTTTCTTCATAATAAAAACCTTAAAGTTCAACTTAAATAACATAAAAAGGAAGTAATTACCTTCAAGTTTTCTCCATGAAAAGCATAATTAGCAAGTTTACGCATCTTCAGCCATTTTTCGCCTGTGGATAACACAAGTCCATCTCCTAATACCATCTTAATGTAATCTTGGAACCCTATTTTGCAATATGTTTCTTCTTTATTGTTCAGAATCTCTTTAACCAGTTCAGGTTCTGTAACTGTCAGTTGAGCTCTTGCACCGTACCAAAGAAGAAAGTTCATTCCTGCATAATCAATAAAATTAGGGGCATTAATTAGACTTTTAATTGAAATTCAAAAAACAAAAGGGTTAATATTACCATAGAGCTTCATCCAAGAATAAATGTGTGGTTGAATTCTTGGAAGTATGTGATGTGACAATTCCATAGGATTGTAAATTGCTTCCTTTCTCATTTTGGCTATTTGTTTAGTGTTCCCATGGAGGAATCTGTAAGAAGGGCCTTTTATTCCTTGTGACCTCATTATTGACTGTATGCAAATTGGCACCAACCACTGTTTGTGAAGAAACTTGCCAAGAATCAGAAGGAAATATAAACAGAAACAACCCAAAAGATAAATGACCGAGTTTTCCATCACCATTTCAGAAATTTCTTGTTGTCTCACAAGGAAAGAGACATTACTAAATAAACTGAGGAAGTGAAACTTTGATTCCAGGCTGCAATATTCTTAGATAAAGAAAAACTTATTGAGAAAAAAAAAAAAAAGAGAGGAGTGTATGCTTATTGAGGACAATGAATATAATCTTCTTAACAAACAGAAAATAATATGAATAAAAAAAGCATCAACACGAGCTAAAAAAGACAAGAACAAAAATCACATTAAACATTTAGATATTACAAGTGTATTATTAATTATTATGTCCTTAGTACATCATATGAAAAATAAATAATTATTTATTAATAGCACAAGTTATCCTGTCAAAATCACTTTGCTGTCTAGAGTAATTTAACTGTCACAGACGAATCTGCCAAAAATCAGAATAAATTATGCAAGACATTACAGAAACACTATTGAATGGATATCTGGCTTAATAGAACAATAAAAATTGAAAAAGAAAAAAAGTGATATCAATTATAGTCTCTTAATTTTCTACTTCCTCTTTCAATCCGCATTTTCTTGTACCTGTAGCGCCAATGCCAGACTATGAAGCACATCTCCCACGGATGACCTTTGGGTTCGTGGAACTGATAAGCATTTTACTGCAATTCCCACGAATGCAATGAGAGAAGAGTAGCAATTTAAACTCATGCATGCTTAGTAATGACCACTTGAAGTATTTTGTCAGACGCAACCAAGCAAAACCATAATATTTACCCTTGTCCATCATATCATTCCCATTCTAGTCCTGCCTCAACTCATGAGCAAGGTGTTATTAGAGCACTTATTAATCTTGAATTTCATATCGGCATTTTCACAAGCACCTTCATCTTTCTCTGACAGAGAATTATATTCTTCTATCCCGTCTAAATCTCCGGTTCATCTTCTTTAAGCATCGCCAAAACCACATGCTGCCACCTAATTTGATGATCAGCACACCTGTGGAACCATGTTTTTCCATATAAATCTCCAATATCTTTCTTACTTGCCTCATCACCCAAAGTACTCCCAAGAACAAAGAATAAATATGGTTTCAGAAAAAATCTAGTTTTAATTTCTCTTGAACAAAACCAGATTTGTTCCACGTTATATCGTAATTTCTACTATTTGGGAATTTCACATCAACATCACGAATTGAAGAACACGAATTGCTTTGGATTCTGGATCATAGCTACCGTCTCTAATCGAAACATTCGAATGGAATATCGGATCTTTAAATTCCTTCAAGATGCTTCACATTCGACTCATGCTTTTGCTCAGATCTTCCTGGACATCAATAATTTCTTGTACATGGAATGGTATAATTTTCTTTCTTATTTTGCTTTACTGGAGACCTCATAGCCGATTGCAGATCTCTAGATTCCTGAATCGATTCTCCATAAGTAGGAGTATTGCATCTTCATCCTCCATTATTGATTTAAAATTTAAACCATAAAATAGAAGACTAGCCGAAAGAACAAGAAGGCACAGAAAAAATAAAAATGGGAAAGGAGAAGAGAAAGAAGAACAGAGTATAGGAAAGGGAAAACAGAGAGAAAATACGTAGATGTTGAGATAGATTGATTTGATTATTCTATTGGTGCTTGCACTGGTTTCTAGCTTAGTACAATCAACAATAATTGGAAACAAGAGAAAAAACAAGTGATATCAATTTTCGTCCCTTAACTCTGTACTTCCTCTTTCCAATCCTCATTTTCTTGTGCCTGTAATGCTAATTCCAGACTATGAACCACATCTCCCATGGCTGGCCTTTGGGTTCGCGGAACTGATAAGCATTTTACTGCAATTTCCACGAATGCAATGAGAGAAGCAGTAGCAATCTTTCCTCTCAAAGAAGGATCAATTATGCAATTAATGGTACCATTTCTACTGCATTCCAGAGCCCATCCAGCTAAACTAACCTTACCTTCCTCTTCTTCCACCAACACAGCTGGTCTTGCACATAGTACCTCATATAACACTACACCAAAAGAATAAACATCTGATTTCTTGCTCAGTGTTCTAGTTCTGTAGTATTCTGGGTCTAAATACCCAAACGTACCCTTCACTTGAGTTTTAACATGGCTGGTTGATGCTGTAATGGCGCCTAACCTTGACAACCCAAAATCTGAGACCTTTGCCATCCATTCTTCATCTAACAATATATTGGTAGACTGACTTAATGTCGCGGTGAATAATCGAATTCTTTGTTCCGCAATGAAGATAATGTAATCCTCGAGCTGCACCAATGCAAATCTTGAGCCTTTGATTCCATGACAATGGTGGATTGTTACTTCCCTTGTACAGATGATCGCGGAGAGTGCCACATGGCATGTACTCGTAGACTAGAATTAGTTCATTGTGTTCTTGGCAAAAACCAAGTAATGAGACTAAGTTCATGTGATGAATTGTTGGAAGCAAATCAATTTCAGTTAGAAACTCCTGCATCCCTTGTTGAGACTTTGGACCTTTTCTCTTTATAGCAACTTGAGTGGTACCTCCATTTATTGAACCTCTGTAAACCTTACCAAAACCACCCTCACCGATCACTAGAGCTTCACTAAAATTGTTGGTGGCGAGTTTGATATCTGACAATTTAAATTGGTAACAGAGCCAGGTTGATGGTATAGCTGATACTTTTGAATGGTCATCTGAATTCATTTTTCTCCGCCGGTAAAGTATGAAACATAAAATTAAAGTCCCACCAGAACAAACTACAACGCATCCGATGATTATCATAATGAGTCGAATCTTGTTGTTTGGTTTTCCAATTCTTGATTGAACGCTTGAAGCAAGGTTGTTGTTTGCATCACTGATTTTTATGATCTCAACTCCATTTAAAATTGCATTCTGAAATTTAGGCTTTGACTGTGAATTTGGATGCAAAGCTAGCCACAATTTCTGATTCGTTTCTCCTGTCTCTTCTTCTGGAACCATAACCACATAGTCTTTGAAAATTGCAACGAATGGAGCTCCAGCCAGAGCAATTACGTCCAAACTTTTCTCCACCGTCCTATTGTTAATATAAACTGTAAACACTCTCTGATTAACCTCTGTTACGTCATAAGAAATCTCACAAAGATGAAGCCTAACAAGATATTTGAAACCCGTTTCGACAAGGAATCTCCATGTGAGGTTGTAGCTCAAGTTAACAGCATCATCACTGCCCATTATGCGGGCTGAGTCGTACAGAAACGTGGGTGCAGCATACTCAGACATGTATCCCCAAAGTACCTTTATCGTTTCATATGCATAAATGAGACTGCCTGTAGTAGAATTACCAAAAATGAAGCTGGAGTCATCTATCCATTGCCACTGTTCTTTTTTGTCAGATAATTCACTTCCTGTACGCATAATTACTCTATGAAGTATCTCGAAGGCTGGCTTACGACTAACGGCTGCATAATTGGAGAAATTGGATGGAAAGTTGTAGATTTCTATTCCATTGACGAAGGCATAAGCTCCTCTGGGTGATGATGATGGGATAAAAGAGATATCCAATATGTTATCTTTCAAGTAAACAACAAAATCTTTTGTAAAATAAGGCGATTGTAAAGTCTCAGCCATAATATGAGGGCTGAAGTTGTTTAAAAGAGTGTATTGGCCAGAAACCACTGAAAAACGAGCGTTAAAGTAACTTGACGATGGATAAAAGTGAAGCCGGATGAATTTGAATCCGGGAGAAAAGGGGAAAGCATAGGAAAAGTGCGAGTGGAATACGCGTGCAGTAGAATATGGAATCTCAGGCACAACAATTAATGGACTTGAAGCTACAGAAATTGTTGTTGATCTCTCATAATCTGGAGGCATAAACTTTGAGCCTCTATCACCAGTCCAATTTTTTCCATTGAATGATACAGATTCAGCAGATCCACAGTTGAGGAGAATTTTACTCTTCTCAGTTGAAGAAGAAGAAGAAGTGTTGGTGGATGCACAAGTTATGGAATCAAATAAAAAGTAGAGGCATAAAAGGGTAAAGATTGAGCAATACCAAGGATACATTGAAGATATTTGAAGGTAGTATTTCTAAAGCTTGATCCACTGTCCTTCGTGTTAATCAAGTTCCTCTTTAAATTCAATAAAGAATTATTAGATAGTAATGTTATTTCAGTCAGATGAGTCTCTCATATATTAAAAAAAAAAAAGTCAATAACTGTATTTTTTTTTATTAATATTTTATATATGATTACTATTCTATTAACATTTTTTTAATGGTCACCGAAAGTGGTATTTTTTTTTTATTAATATTTTTATTAATATTTACCATTCTATTATGTCTAACAACCTCCGCTTCGTCTTAGAAGCCTGATACCACTTTCGGTGTTTCATAATTTTGCAGAAAGGACAAACAACTTTTTTCATGTAAGCGTTTTATTGACTACTTTCCGGCTCCGGAGCCACGCTTTGACTGCTGTTTATACGCTTCTTCACGACCAACATTCATAGTCGATTTATATATTATTATTATTATTATTATTATTATTATTATTATTATATATAAATATTTTAGATTTTTTAAGTAAATATTTAGATTTTTCTATGTTGATTCTTAATTATTAGAAATTACTTCTACTTTTAAAGGGCCTTGACACAATTATTTATTTACTTATTTTAAAGGAAGAAGAAGATAATGTGAGTATTTATATGGAGTAAGCGGAATTATTATGATTTGCATAATGATAATCACGAATCGAATTAAATTAAAATTGAGTAGAAATCGATACAATTAAAGTCGGCATTAAAATAATGATTTTAATTCTAAACTGTAACATAAATTATGTATTAATGATTTGTTTTTTATTTTTCATTTTTTTAAATCAAAATTGCAGTTTTGATTTGAAATAAGCAATTGTGATTTGAAACTGTGAAAAGATATTTTAAAAAAATCTCAATATTGTTTTTTGTTTTATTATATTTTTTAAAACAAATTTTAGTATAATTTTTGTTTTGTTTTATTGTTCCAAAATTGTCTTCAAACCACCTAAAAGCAATTCATAGTCCCGGTTTCATCATTTTATAATTATAACCAATGGTTTTGAAGAAATAAAACGACAACCGTGTCTAGATATTTTACATGTAATGTTGGTTCTATATCCAACTATTCTATCTTTCCATTCTTTTTTTTTCCTCTTCTTCAACCACCTAAATTGCACTTTGATATTTATTGGAAATATCATTAACTCTTTTTTAGAAACAATTGACTAATTATACTTCCTCATATTACATAATGTTTTTTCTTAATTTGATTTGTATATAAATTAATAAAAATTACTTAATACCATTAAAATATAATTTTTACTTTATATAAAATAAATTTTTGTTTTGTTTTTCCTAGTATATCATTGTATTAGTATTCCGGTTAAAAATTAAATGATATTAAATTTTTATTAAAAGTATTAAAATTATTAAAATTATTTATCAATAATTAAGGTAAGTAGTTAATGTATAAGTGAAAAATTAAAGGTTAATACTTTAATTTTGTTTATATCAAGATTTAATTAATGAATATTTATTATTGAGAAACGCATATATTAAATAAAAAAAAAAGATAAAACAATAAAATTTTAATATATACTTGTGAAGAGGGAAATGAACGACAATTGACGCACAGAGGAAAAAATAGAACAAGAATAACTGAGGGAAAAAAAAGTGTAAGAATTCAATCAATAATTACCATTTTGTCCCACTGGTTACAGCTGGCTTGGGATGGAAATTTCAAGCAGATGTCGGTTGACGTTGACTTGGAAGACTTTGGAAGTAAATATAGTAGCAGAACTCCAGTAGCTGTCCCTCACTGAAATGACAAAGTTAGAATAAATAAAACACCCACCATGAAAACTTGCTCTGTGTTCATCTTTCAACTTATGTATATCACCTTCCATCTCAAGTTATCTGTTTTTGCAGCTTACCCTCCATATGAGCCCTTAGAAAATGTTGCACTGGATTGTGGTTCCTCTGTTTTGCATACTTCGTCCTTTGATGGCCGGAACTGGACTAATGATGCAACTTTCATCTCGCAATCGCAAACTAACTCCACTGCGACATCTATAATCTCTTCCATT
Source organism: Jatropha curcas (assembly GCF_041381405.1). Lineage (NCBI taxonomy): Eukaryota > Viridiplantae > Streptophyta > Magnoliopsida > Malpighiales > Euphorbiaceae > Jatropha > Jatropha curcas. Next base: position 22,520,994 of record NC_143155.1, read on the forward strand.
GACCCAGGAGTCCCTCAAGTTCCTTACAAGACTGCTAGGCTCTTCTTTTCTGAATTTACCTACACCTTCAATTTAACACCAGGTCCCAAGTTTCTTCGTCTTCACTTCTATCCAACCTCTTATCCTGGTTTTGATGCTTCCAAAGCATTCATTTCAGTTACAGGAGGTAACCATACTCTTCTAAGCAATTTCAGCGCTTCTCTTGCTGCAAATTACAAGAATGTTTATGCTTTTTTCAAGGAATTCATAGTCCATGTGCAAAACCATTCGCTTCGACTAACATTTAGCCCTTCTTCAAATGCTTCTGATGCATTTGCTTTTGTGAATGGGATTGAACTTGTTTCAATGCCTCTGAATCTCTACATACGGGGTGAAAATGTTCCTCTTCCTTTTGTTGGGTATCCTAATAATCCTATCAGACTAGATACCACATATGCACTTGAAACAGTTTACAGAATAAATGTAGGTGGCGATGACATTTCTCCTAAATCAGATACAGGGATGTTTCGCACTTGGATAAAAGACGATCAATACTTGTTTGGAGCTGCTGCTGGGCAAGTAGCATTCGGTTCCGATCTTCAGGTCAAGTACACACCAATGGTACCAGCGTACACTGCACCTGATTTAGTATACCGCACTGCTTGTTTCATGCGTTCTGATAATAGAATCAATTTAAATTTTTACTTAAGTTGGTTTTTTCCTGTTGAGACTGGATTCTTGTATCTTGTGAGGCTCCATTTCTGTGAGCTTGGTTGGAGTATAACAAAAATAAACCAGAAGGTATTTTCTATATATATGAACAATGAAACGGTTGAGAGTCAAGCAGATGTGATTGCGTGGAGCGGTGGGCAAGGTGTTCCTGTCTACAAAGACTATGTCGTAATGATCCCACAGGGAAAAAATGGGATTCAGGATCTTTGGCTTGACCTGCACCCTAGCACAGAAACCAGGCCTGAATATTATGATTCTTTCTTAAATGGAGTAGAGATATTCAGATTAAGCTATTATGGCGGAAATCTTGCTGTACCTCAATATCATGAGGGATCGCTAGTTAATTCATCTTCTATATTATCATCAACAATAAGTTCAAAGAAAAGACTAGCTAAAATTATTGGAGGCTCAGCTGGTGGGTTGGTCATGGCATTTATTATAGTGTGCTCCCTTGCTTTCTGGATCAGAGTAGCAAACGAAAGAGCAAAGAAGAAGAACAAGTCACCGTTTCGCTATTTTACAATGAAGGAGATCAAAGCAGCCACGAATAACTTTGACGAGGGAAGGATGATTGGTACCGCAGGATTTGGTGTGGTTTATAAAGGTTATATTGATGGCGAAACAACTACAGTTGCGATTAAGCGTAGCAATAAGGCACAAGGTCATAATGCATTTCAATCTGAGATCAAAACACTCTCTCTAATCCGTCATCAAAATGTTGTTTCTTTGATGGGTTATTGCAGTGATAAACAGGAGATGATCTTGGTCTTTGAGTATATGCCTAAAGGTACTCTGTTCGAGCACCTTCATTTTTCTAATGAACAGCAAAAGATGCCTTTTTCTTGGAACCAACGGCTACATATATGCATTGGAGCCGCACAGGGCTTATGCTACCTGCATACAGGAATGAAGTTTCAGATAGTCCATCGCGATGTCAAGACCAGCAATATCCTGTTGGATGAGAATTGGGTGGCCAAGATTGCAGATTTTGGTTTGTCTAAAATAGATCCTACTAATGGAAGCACCAAAGTTATGGGTAGTATTGGGTATATAGACCCGGAATACTGTCGTCTTCTTAAATTGACAGATAAATCTGATGTATACTCTTTTGGGGTAGTTCTGTTGGAGGTACTTTCTGCCAAGTTTGTGGTGAATTATAATTGTAATGACAATGAGGAGAATGAAGATGCTGTAAGTTTTGTTGAATGGGCCTTAAATTGTTATGAAAAGGGAGATTTGGAAAATCTCATTGATCCTCATTTGGAAGGTAAGATTACACCAGCATCTCTTGCAAAGTTTATGGAGATTACCCAGAAATGCTTGGCGGAGCAGGGGCTGGATCGGCCATCGATAAGCCAGGTGCTTTGGAGCTTAGAGTCGGCACTGGAATTGCAAATTCATGGCAACAGTGAGGATAGGAAAGTGATTTCCGGTAACTCGGATTTGACTCTAGGAGTTGAATTTTCTGAGATAATGATGCCAGTTGGGAGATAAAATGAATTTTGTGAGTAAGAAAATCAAGTTTGGTATTTACGTATAATTAATTCTACTCGCGCACACATGTGTATATATAAAAGAATAATACAATTTAGTTTATGGTCATCCTCAATCATGAGACTTCAAATTATATATATATACAAAGTGATTTTAAAGGGATAAATGGAAGGGAAAGAAACTTAATTTTAGAGGGAAATGTATGCATTAAATACATGTCCTCATAATTAATTATTTTACTTCACTTTATCACATAATTAATTATATATGTTGTTGAAAATGATGACAACCATTAAATTTGAACTTAAAAGAAATCGTTTTTGACATCATCATGTTTATTGGTTATATTTAATTTGATTCAAGCTAATCAAAATAATTTATGTACATAATAAAAATTTGAAGTCTAAAATGAATTCTATAAGGGCTGAATAACACCTTAGTACTTATAAATTAGATTGGCAACCTAATCGGTATCGTGACCGGATTAAGGTTGGATCGGATTTGACAGATTCAACTAGATTCTTAATTTTTATTTTTTAATATTTTTACATATGTGTGTGTATATATATAGCAACAAAATAATTTTCAACTCAGTTTTCTAAAAAAAAATTAAATTTTTTCCAAAATAATCAGTTTTTATGAAGAAAATCTGGTTTTATCAAGAAAATTCAGTTTTATCACAGGTTCAACTTGATTTTCGAAAAAAAAAAAATTTTTTTTTTTTTTTTTTAAAATCGATCCAAGTTGCTAATGGAATCGAACAATCAATTGGTTTTGGTTTTGGTTTAGGTTTAACTGGTTTGACCGGTCAATCTGATCCGATTCCAATAATACTTTATATGAATATCTTTTTAATTTATTTGAGAGGATACAAAATCTTAACCTATTGAAACAACTTGTAATTTTATTTTCAAAACTCTCATATTTTAAATAAATCAAAAATTCAGATTTTTGATTTGAATCTGTAAATGAGAGAATAGAATGATAGATTAATTTTTTGTTAGAAAGAACTAAATCATATATATATATATAAATATATATATATAAGAAAATCATTGTGTTCAATTATTAGTTACCGTTAAAATATCAAACGATCACAAAAAATATGATAGAAACAAAAGAGAAAAAAAAAAAAACCTTGTTCATGTTCTTGTTGGAGATTTCACTTGAAAGATTGAAACTTAATTCTTCGTTCAGGAAGGAGAGAATAAATAGAGAGAGAGAGAGAAAGGAAAAAAGATAAGTTTTATAATTTTAAATTTTACAAAGGATTATTAAACTACAGATTGATTAGGGATTGAAAATTATTTTTTAAAATAATAATTATCTATAATAATTATGTAAATTGCCATGGTGATAAAAAGTTACAATTTTTTGGAAAAAGAACAAAATAAATGATAAAAAGTATTAAAAGTAAGAAAATTTATTAAAAAAAGGAAAAAATGAATACTGAAATAGGAGAGTGCTATGTCAGTTTTTTGAACTTTTTTTTTGCTTCAAGATTATATATATATATATATATATATATATATATGACTTATTTAATTGTTACTTAATTTAATTGTAATTTGAATGTCTTAATTTCATTTGATTCCAAATATAACAAAGTGTAGCTAAAAAAATCAAGTTAAAGGAAAATTAATTGACATATGATTATTTATGTCTCGTATATCACTAAAACACTTGGAAGAATATAATTTATTAACTGATAAGGTAAAAACAAAATACATGTCGAGCATGTGCATTGATAATTTCATTCGGTCAATGCTTTGTTTGGAATTATTAGATGATGAAAGAGAAATATTTTAAATTCAAATTTTAAATCTCTCTCTCTCTCCTTGTCAAATTTACCAATTTTAAATAAGGATGAAGGTGACATTGGACATACTAAATATGAATAAAAGTGTCATTTTAAATGTTATAATCCTAGATCACCATGAGCCAAAACCCTCTCTCCTATATAAAATATAATTTCTCTTCTTATTTTTTACTGTCTTTACTGTCTATATTCATTGTTCAACAACTAGTCCACTTAGACTAATCAGCAAAAATTAATATTCCAACTTAGTAGTCGATGCATATGCATATCATAACATAATGTATATAGTTTTCACTCACAGAAAATACTTATTTAGACCAGATTTACGGCTTTATCTATAAATCAAGTAAAAGTAAATAAAAATTTTTATTTTATTTTTAATGTATAATCAGAAATACTTTATTTTAATAAATATTTTTATTTTTATTAGTTTGATTAATGGGTGGGTAATCAACTCAGACTAAACCTTGGCTAATTGATTCAGGTTATAGGCCATTGAATTCTTAAAATGGGTCATACAAAAAGTTTAATAATAAACCACTCAAAAGGTAGAAAATGATTTCTCCAAAAAAAAAAAAATCTAAGAAAATAAAAGGGAAAATTTAATTAAGGTTGTTGAATAGGAAATAGTAATAAATAATTAAAAATCCTCTCACCGCCCAAACGCTGACGGACTTAATAAATAATAATCACATAGAAAATTAATATGATAAATTAATTTTATTGACTTGTGAAAGATGGGAATGGATTAACATAAATTAAGGATAGTGGATGAAGCTTTAGAATTACTCTGTCTTTTTAAACATCTCCAATGTATTGCTGAAAGTAGACGGAAGACATGACAGCTTGTCATAAATGGTGGCAGCCATGAACACACTTTTTTTTTTTCTTTTTTTTTAATACTAAAAGCTCAGACAAGAACTAAACTGAACAAAGTTGAAGGTATGACTTCTTATTTAAATTAGAATAATTGAATTATTTAAATTACAAAATCAATACATACTTGTTCGTTTTCTTTTTTGTTTGCTTGGCTAATCTGATCCAGAAAGCAAGAAAGCACACTATAATAAATGCCATGACAGCTCCAATAATTCTGACTAGTCTTTTCTCTGAACTGGTTGATGACGATACGGAAGATCCCTCGTGATTCTGCATTTGAGGAGGATTAAGTCCAGCAAGATTTCCACCATAATTGTTTAATTTGAATACCTCTATTCCATTTAAGAAAGAATCATAATATTGAGGCTTGGTTTCTGTGTTAGGGCGCAGGTCAAGCGAAAGATTCTGAATCCCTTCTTTTCCCACTGGGATCATTACGACATAGTCTTTGTAGACTGGAACACCTTGCCCACCGCTCCACGTAATGACATCTGCTTGACCCTGAGCCGTTTCTTCGTTCATATATATAGAAAATACCTTCTGGTTTATTTTTGTTATACTCCTATCAAGCTCACAGAAATGGAGCCTGACAAGATATAAAAATCCGGTCTCAACAGGAAAAAACCAACTTAAGTTAAAATGTAAATTGATTCTAGGATCAAAACCCATGAAACGAGCAGTGCCGTATACTAAATCAGGTGCAGTGTGTGCTGGTACTGTTGGTGTGTACTTGACCTGAAGATCGTAATCGGATGCTAAGTGCCCAAAATTGGCTCCAAATATGTATTGATCATCTCTTTTCCAAGTGCGGAACATCCCTGAATCTGATTTGGGAGAAATGTCTTCGCCTCCTACGTTGATTCTGTAAACTGTTTCAAGTGCATATGTGTTATCTAGTCTGATAGGATTATAAAGATATCCGACAAAAGGAAGAGGAACATTTTCGCCCCGTACATAGAGATTGCGAGGCATTGAAACGACTTCAATCCCGTTCACAAAGGCAAATGCATCAGAAGCATTTGAAGAAGGACTAAATGTTAGTCGAAGCGAATGGTTTTTCACATGGACTATGAATTCCTTCGAAAAAGCATAAACATCCTTGTAATTTGCAGCAAGAGAGGCGCTGAAATTGCTCAGAAGAGTATGGTTACCTTCCGTAACTGAAAGGAATGCTTTGGAAGCATCAAAACCAGGATAAGAGGTTGGATAGAAGTGAAGACGGAGAAACTTGGGACCTGGTGTTAAATTGAAGGTGTAGGTAAATTCAGAAAAGAAGAGCCTAGCAGTCTTGTAAGGAACTTGAGGGACTCCTGGGTCAATGGAAGAAACTATTGAGGCTGCAGTAGAGTTGCTTTGCGAGATGAAAGTTCCATCAGAAGTCCAGTTCCGGCCATCAAAGGACAGAGTTTGAAAATCAAAGGAACCACAATCCAGTGCAATATTTTCTAAGGGCTCATATGGAGGGTAAGCTGCAAAAACAGATAACTTCAGATGGAAGGTGATATACACAAGTTGAAAGATGAAGACTGAGCAAGTTTTCATGGTGGGTGTTTTATTTATTTATTTTTAACTTCTTTGTTGTTTCAAGGTGACATCTCCTGCAGTTATGCTTGCTTCTATATACTTCCAAAGTTTAATTAAAGTATTCCAAGTCAACGAATCATTTCTAATCTCATTAGCTGGAAGGGAAATTTGTGTTAAAAAAAAAAAATCGCAAATTAATATACACTTGACTATACCCAGTTCCAATCATACCGCATTTCGGGCAACTAAGATATTATAATTGTTGAATTCGGACCAAACCATGTTTTTGATATATATATATATATATATATATATATATATATATATAATATATATATATATATATATATATATATAATCCTAAAGAAAAAAAAAAAAAACTTTTAAAAAGTTGAGTTAACAGTATGGTTTCCTCGCATTTCTATTTATCTTTTTTTTACAAATTCTTATTTATTATTCACTTTTTAATTTATGATGATGATAATAATTAAGAGTTTCAAATTTTAATCATATAATATTTTCATAATCTAATTAACAAATTATATATATTAAAATCTCAATTTATATATATTTCTCTCTATTTTTCATGAGATTCTCTCTTACCATTTTCTTTCAATTAATGCAAGAGCTTATTATTTTTCCGTTGTTATTTTTCCACTTGTGTTTAGATGGAAGGAAAATAAAAATGAGGAAATAAAAATAATATAATTTTACTTTGTTTGAAAATATCTGAACATGAAAGTAAAGAAAATCTATAAATGAGCATCACAATTGACGCCGAAAATGTCAAAATGGGCATTCTCATTGTACATGATTAAAGAGAACAAAAAGAAATATGAAGAAAAAAGCAAACTTATGGAGGATCACATCCAAAATTTTGGACCCAACAGATCCTCTGCTGCAGAACCTTGGGTAGCAAGCTTCTGGATACGCGAAGAGAATTCTTCAGCCTATTAAGAGGTCAGTGATCTTGCATTAATAAGTAAAGTATAAATATACATATACATATAACACAAACCTACCCAAAAATAAATAGTCACCAAAATATCACAAAAGTAAAATCAAATGATGGAAAAAAAATTCACTGACCTTCTCATCAATCCACATCAAAGAACTTAGCTGATTGTTTAGTATTCGGACAACCACATCCAATGGAGTCATCCTATCAATCGTATCTAGTTCACCACCCTAAATAAATTTTTTTAAAAAAAAAAAGAAAGAAAAGAAAAGACATTGTAAGCAATATCTATCATAATTTATTGTAAAACCTATCTGGGGAGTAAAATCAAGGAACTAGAGGTTAACCTGGCTGGAATTCAGGGTGTCAATAACAGATTTGACCTGCTCCGTCATATGCTCTAAATCCCTCTCTATAAGCTCAGCCTGTTCGTACCTGAAATGAAGAAAAGGTAAAAGGGGGAAACAAAAAGGAGTTCAAAAATAGAAAGGGCAAGGAACAAGGAAAAACTTGTTATGCAAGCCCTACTTCTCACAACATGCCTGTTAAGTAACTTTCCAAAAAAAGAAAAAAAAAATTCTGTCAGAAAAATCAGAATTCAGAAAGTTCAGTTTCCCAGACAACCAAAATTTCTTATGACAGTCTCTTTTCAACTAATTTAATCAATACTACTTGGACCCAGATTAAATCAAGCACCAGAGCAGACGATTAAGACTGCAGCTGCAACTTTCACCTTTGTAGCAAGTTGGGGGCCAACAGAAATAAGAAAGACCAAGTTCTTACATTGCATCTCGTGTTGATGCAGCTTCATCATCAAGAAGTAACCCACGCTCGTCCTTATAAATGCGCTCAGCTTCTTCTTCCATGCTCTGCAATGCCTTATCAACCTAGCAACATTAACAAAATTAATTAAACATATCCTTCACAAAGATCATGAATGATTGGCATGCTTTATTCAGATGCATTTTTGAGGAGGTTAAATAATTGAAAATGTGGGAATCACATAAGGATCAAAGACAAGGATAATATTATAATAAAACTTGATGTCCATACAGAAGAAATATTCAGCTTTTATTTCGCAGTTACAAGTGTTAATTTTTGCCTCGTCTTTTGAGGTACTTAAAGCTCAATTCTGGATCTCTTCTAAAAGGTTTACTTCAAGGAAAGGAATTAAATGTCATCATGACAGGAGGGACAGATTTATGTCTTAGCACTGCCCCTTCTCATGCCAATAATCTAAAATGATGGTCAAGAACTGGATATTTACATTTAGCATTGACCATGCAAAAGGATACCATTCAGAGGATGGCTGTAGGGAAACCAATGCATTAGCATCTTGCGCACATTCTGCCCATCTCATTCATGGACACGAGAGCAAGACTTTTTCAGGATAATAGCACAATTACCTGTTGAGCTATTGGCCAACTAACCAATAATTAAGGTTTTTTTCTCTTCAAAAACAACCAATCATAAAATCAAGAGAACTTTATGAATGAAAACATGTATGCTAAAGAACTCGCAGAAGTACCTCCTGTTGATGGGTCTCAATTAATTCCAACTGTCGTTCCAAACTAGCTTGTGTCTCAACCACTTTTGCCACTTCAATCTAAAAGAATAATTTATGTATTAGGTAATAAAACAAAAAGATAACTACAAAATGCAATAACATAATTTTAGACCATAACCTGTAAACTAAAATGCTGTCACAGGCAAAGCAAAAAATTTGATTATCATATTCAAAGTGATGAAATGGAAAAAATGGAAAAATTAGTTCAACACATTCATGATGGTAGTAGTCATTTTCTTCTCACAACAACAGAGCATAAAGAATTGATGCCTTAATATATACAAGCCATGTCATTACACAGCAATTATATCAATAATATATCTACAAGACAAATGATGCAACGAAAACTATGTCATCTCATTCATAATATGATATCTTCTGCTAAACAATAAGAAATATAACTACCTCAAGCCTAAGAAGAACATCACGATTTTGCAAGATCCTCTTATCCCATTCAGCTATTGCAGCAGCTTGTTTCCGAAATTTCCCAGTACGCTCTTGTAGCTCAGCATTCCAGTCTTTGATTATCTTCAAACAGAAGAAATACATATATATTCAAAAAGAATGAATAGAGGGACAGAAATCAAAAGGCAGAAAATGTATAGGCCAAATCACATAAATAAGATAAGGTGATGATTAAACAATAGCGGACATTTAGCAAACTGGCTGGCGACTGCCACACAGTTTTAGCGGACAAGTCAATGATCCTGTAATCAATTGAATTGATTATTTTGCAACTCTCTTTCCCATAAACACGCACATAGATTTACATACATACAGTTGTATCTTCTATGAGGGATAACAATCATCTGCATGACTATGGTTAGTTCGATATACGGTAAATAAAGATTGTAGTATGATTAAAAAGTAAGATAACACAAAAATAATGAGTGAGGGGTCAAAAGAGAAATTATGTATCTATGAAATACCTCCTCAACAGTCTTCCCTGTAATCTCAGATGGTAACTTCGGTGTAGCAGATACAGCAGCACTAACACTTGAACTTGTCCTATTAGAGAACCAGCACATGAGCGTAAATGCCAAAATATTATCCACCGCCATAAAAACTTCATGTCAATTTAATGCCACTAGTAATATTTCGACTAAGCAAAAACGCATAATGGGCCTAAATGCAAGATATACTGGAAACAGATGCAAAATTGTAACAAGATCTGATATAAAAAGCATGCATCTACAGAAGATCTCACAGGCAAAAGTGGCAAAGTTTCAATTTTTAATAATAACAAAGGATGGTTAGACACTGGCAAAAAATTAGGCTATCAGGAAAGGAAATACAGACCCACTACTGGAAGCCACAGCAAGAGACAGTGTCGTCTGAGCTGTTGTAGTACTTGAACTAGTTGCTGTTGCTGCTGCAGAAGTAGAAGTAGGAATACCTGCAGAATGGCTCGTGTGAGAACTTAAATCCTGAACTTATCTAAGAATCCTTGAGATCCAGACAGAAGCAATGAAAAAAAAAAAAAAAATACATAAAACTCAAATATTTAGACACACTTTGAGAAGACAGATAAAGATGAAAATATGACGGCCACAAAAAGAATAACTCAAAAGCTGATACCATGAATTGTTTAACTTAGAAAAGATGCAATGGAGGTGCTACCAATTAGCTCATGTGAAATGAGAGAAAAAGCAGAGGGGAAGAAGACAATGATGAAACTGGAGAAATATATAATGCTCATCCATCTCAACAAAATAGACCTTCGCCTAGACAAGAGCAACCAATACCCTTTCCTTCCATGCTACCTCTCGTTATATCAATTTCACTTGATAAAGCCACATGTTTCTGCTCCATCTCCATCAGATGTTTCTTTAAAGGATCTACTTGTTGTCTCATTTGATCGAACCATTAAGGGCATCATAATAGGAAGCTGCTGCAATTTCATCAACTCTTCACTACAACCATTCCACATTAAACCAACAGCAATAGCATCTGCTGTTTGTGCCTCTATTAGATGTAATTCATGTGACTAATGTGTCTCCATGATATTTCTGCAGATTCGATTCACAACATCAGCTACTAATTCTAGGATTGCCAGCTTACCAACCACAGTTGTCAAAATGCTTCCACTAGTAATCGTACCATACTTTATCATTATAAAGGTTATATTGTGTGCTTCTGAGGAGAATTAACATATTTATCCACATATTCATGAACAGAAGATAAATCTGAGTCCCAACATCACTAACAACTCCTTATTTCATAGGCAAGTGCCATCCAAAATAAAGCTAACATCTTCAACCTCCTTTTGGAGTATTATTTCCCCAACACTATCCACACTAGCAATGTCTATACTGGTCATAAACATAGTGATGCAATTGGCAAAAAAGCAGCAGAATAGACTATTTCTGGAACAGGCACCTCGTTCATAGGAACAGAACATATAAAAACAATTCTATAGATGCTCCATTTTCCTGCAAACAAGTCACTTTAATCTCCTTACCCTCACTCCCATCATCTTGATCTCTCACCTCCCTATCCCCATGCACAACACCTAGGAATATTGACTTCTTTGCTATATCATCTTCTGCCGGCCCACTGTCATTTTCCTCCCCATCCTCACCAATGCCTAAGACCCACTACTAGGATAGCAGAATAACCCACACATCCTTCAGCTGAGGAAAGAGGGCATCTTAAAATGCATCAAATAAGAGGAAACTTCATCTCAATCCAACTAGCAAATTGAACAGGGATTTTCCTTCACCTCTACCCAGTAGTTGTTCCAAACAAAATAAAAATAATTAAGTCTATAATAGCTTTCAAAGTCACAGAAATCAAGCATTTTATGTCCAAAATTGACTGGACCACATATGCTTCTTCTAGTAGTTTAGTAGAAATAGTTAATCTAACAGGAATGCATAAGGAAAAAAATAACGGAAAAAAAGGCACTCACAGGCATATAAAATACAATGCTCATGGAACAAAAATAGAAGATCTCAAGCAGGACAAAGATTAAGATACTCACTGAATAAGGGTGCAGCAGCAGTCGATTGAGCTTGTGACGTTGAGGCAGGCACTGATGTTTTGTTTGACAAGGGAAATCCAGTAAAAGCAGCATTCGCTGATGAGGCAGTTGTATTGGCTGTTCCAATACCCGTGAAGGAATTAGTAGTTCCAGAAGAAGCAGCTGTGCTAGCTGTAGTTGCAGAAGAAGACGAACTCACACTAAATGCAGTAAATGCAGGCAAAGAAAGCGTTGAAGTGGTAGCAGAAGAAGAAGCCACTGTACTACCAGCAGCTGGAGTCAAAGAATTTGTGGTTGTGACTGTAGAAAACAATGGCGAAGGAGATGTTGGTTTTGCAGCAACAGTGGTGGAAGTTGCTGGAGCAGATGAATACGCTGCATTGCTAAAGCTGAAGGAAGATTGGGACGATGCAGAAGACGGTGTCAAAAACGAGAAGCCAGAAGCACTCGCCGAAGATGCAGAAGATGGTGTCCCAAAAGAGAAGCTTGAAACGCTAGCTGCTGAAGATTGCGTCAGAGAAGGAGCGGCTGATGAAGACACAGTGGTAGTTGATGTTACACTTGGAGTGCTTTTTGGAAAGGAAAATCCTGGTGGAGTGCTGGAGAAAGACAAACCGGGGCTTGAATTTGAAGGAGTTGCAGAGAACAAATTAGATGAGAATGAAGTTGTTGAAGCTGAAGAAGATGATAAAGCATTTGCGGAAGAGGCAAACAAGTTAGATGTACCAGTGGTATTTGAAGCGCCAGATGAGCCAAAAAGGGACGGTCCAGAACTTGTTCCTGTTCCGGATGAAGACGTCCCAAACAAGAATGAACCTGAACTTGCAGTGGATGAGGATATACCAAATGGAGATGGCCCAGAACTGACTGCAGGCGAAGTTGCTCCAAACAATGACGGGGCAGAACTCGCCGCTGATGAAGAAGTTGTGCCAAAAGGGGGCGAAGGAGAACTTGTTATAGACAAAGTTGTGCCAAACTGGGTCGAAACAGAACTGGCTGCTGATGAGGTTGTTCCGAATTGTGGTGAAATGCTTGTTCCAAACAATGATGATGACGTACTCCCGCCAAATACAGACGTGCCGGTGCTGGCAGACGCTGTGCCAAGCAGAGGTGAACCAGAACTTGCCGCAGAAGAAACAGTCCCAAACAAGGAAGAAGCAGAACTAGCCGCGGCTGAAACTGCCCCAAACAGGTTTGAACCAGAACCTGCAGGTGAAGCAGCTTGCCCAAACGGTGATGAGGTGGAAATAGGCACAGAACCAAAGAGGGACGGAGTGGTAGTAGTAGCAGCAGGAGCTGAACCAAAAGACAAGGATAAGGCAGGGCCGGAAGAAGAAGAAGAGGAGGAGGAGGAGGAGGAGAATCCAAAACCAAATGAAGAGGCGGTAGGAGCTGAGCTAGGGTTAGAGTTTGACGAAGTGTTAAAGGAAAATGATAATGGGGAGGAAGAAGAGGATGCGGAGCTAGGGTTAGCGGCAGCAAAAGAGGAGGACCCGAAAGAGAATAAGGAAGCACTGGTTGTGGGTCCGAATGAGGGAGCGGAGGATCCAAATGAGAAGGGTGAGGAGGAGGAGGAGGAGGAGGATTGAGAGGATGACGATGCGAAAGAGAAGCCTGACATTGTCGCGCTCTTTCCCTCACTGCTACTATGGAGCTGACGGGGGTTTCTCCGTTTTGAAGCAAAGGTTTTGGACGTTTTGGCCCCTGAAACGATGTCGCTTTAACCTTGCTGTAGCACCAGCCTGAAAGAAATTGGCGAGTCCCGATTAAATTAATTTTCATATTTATTGAATTATTGAAAAATTATTTTTATTGTATGATTATTTTCTATAATATACAATTTTATTTTTACCCAGTATTTGTTTAAAATATATATTCTTATTTTTTTCCTCCATTACATTGTTTTTTCTTTTGTCAATCTTTTGTTCTCATATTAATTAAATCTCATTATTTGATAACTTAATTAGATTTTTTTTATTTTTGATTTTTGTACATATGATGTTGGGTATTCTTTAGTAGTATTAAATATTTAGACTAATTGTCCATATTTATATTTAACTTTTTAAATTTTTTTAGTTTTATATTAGACCATTTATAGTTACTATAGATTATATTTTGTAGTTTGTACCTTATAATATATAAATTATAATTAGTGTACATATATTATCTTTTTTAATATCCTTTTTTTAAAGCCCACAAATAAATTTATTAGGAGATGAGAGAAAAATGAAAATCATAGCATGAAAGGTAAATACAAATAAAAATATAATTTAATATCTAATTCATAAACAAACAAAAATTATTGAAATCAAGAATTTAGTCCTACCATAATAGTTGTTACGTAGTAGCTAAAGAATAAAGACCTACAAAATTACCGAAATATGAAATCCAAACATGTAGTAAATGAAATTTGCAAAAAGAAGAAGAAAAATTGATCAAGCATAAAAATATAAAAAATAAAAAGAAAAAAAATATAAAAGAGCTAATGTTAGCTCGAGAAGAAAAAGAAGAGACAATAGTGTATCCGAATTTGAAATTCTACTTTATCAAACTAAGCTTTTAATTAGAATTTAAAAATATTTGGTGCTTTTTCTAAGTAAAGGTAGGCACTTGCACAGATTGATTTAGTAATTTATTTTAATAGTTTATAATTTGTAAGTACATATAAAAAATGTATGTTATGAATTGTATTTAATATATTATTAAATTATAGTGTTATAGTATTCATTAATCCTGTCTAAGTTTTATTTCAAGTTAATAATTCAAATAATTTAACATTGTATCTTATCATAAGATAATTATAATTTAATTATTATTAATAAATATTAATTCCACAAAATATAGAAAAATAAAGGAAAGAAACTATAATATAGAACAATTATGCTACAAATAAGAAAGTTCAAATTGAAGAATTGGTAGCGTTTGAATTACAACAAACGCAAATTTGCCTTTGTTGCACTTTGCACTTTGAAAAAGGAATTAGTTAGGTTGCTCCATCTGACCACGGGCAAAGGCTCTAGCACAACATCTAGTAATTGATGGACACTCCTTTGACAATTACAGGTTTTTCAAGAGCAATGACATGTAATTTCTACCTTGACCTTCTTTTTGAGGCACACTGTTAGATTTTTTTTCCCCATTTGCTGGCTTGGAAGGAGATTGATCTCTCTTAGCAAAACCAGAAAACATTGATTTTGTATGATTACGATCTGCAGGTTCCTCCTTAGATGCATCTTTCACTTCGGAGCCAGCACACGAATCTCATCATCCATCTGGACATTATAAAGAAACTCAATTTATGCCTTTATACTTCATAAACCAGATGATAGCAGGGGACAAAACCAGCAAAGCCAAGCATAATATACCTAGAAACATAAAACAGACATCAAACTTATGTAGAACGCAAGCAATGCAACAAAGATCATAAAGCGCCTTTCTTGTACATTAGAAAGAAAAGAATATTTTTCTATGAATGCAACAAAGAATAAAAAAAGAATATATAAAGAATTATTACCTATTCGAATGTTAAAAGTTCAAAAATTAATGCTTCAAATACATAAAATGATATATTGAGCAATAAAAAGAAAAAGAAATAGAAAAAGGAAAAGAAAATAAAAGAAAAATTAATGATTTTCCACCAATCAAAAGGGAATTGAAACTTCTTGCTAAGTTAATAACCATCTTTAGGTTTTTTGGGTCCCTATTAAAAATAATGAAGAATGATAAAAACAAAAAGCATTAAGCCTAAAAAACATTTTTTCTTTTACCATTAACAATCCAAATAGTTCAAGAAAACAACAATATAATGATATATTTGAGAATAAAAAGAAATAGGAACAGAAAAAGAAAAAGAAAATAGAAGAAATATGACTACTTAATTAACTGGGTTTGAAGAAAAATACAGATTCTATATACCTTCTTTTGTGCATCATCAAGGCATCCAAAGCATAGATCTCTGAAATGGGAAAAAGAAAAGAAGAAGAGAAAGAAAGCAATTATAAACAAAGAAATTCATAATAAAAGCTCCAAAAAAAAAAATATACATTAATATTACTATGATGATAACTACATGAATTAAAATATAAAAACTGAAAAAAACTACATGAATTAAAATGTAAAAAAATATAACAATGAATAGAAAATTTTTTTATTCATAAAATTTTTATTCGCAAATATATACATTTCCTAACTCCATTACTGCATTAAGAGAATAAACTAAGGTAGAGATTGTAGGCTTGCAGCTAACAATTAGTGATCATTCTTGAAAATTAGATTGATCATTTCTTGATTTGCAAGATTTTCAATATCGACAGTGGACGCTAGCTTGTGCAGCTTTAGAGCTGTAGATGAGAAAATAGAATGATAGATTAATTTTTTGTTAAAAAGAAATGAATCATATCATATATATATATCAAAATAAAAGAAAAAACTATAAAGAAAATCATTGTGTTCAATTATTAGTTAACCGTTAAAACATCAAACAATCACAAAAATATGGTAGAAAAAAAAATACCTTAGTTCATGATTCCTGTTGGAGATTCCGCTTGAGAAATAGAATGTTGAAACTTAATTCTTCGTTTAGGAAGGAGAGAATAAATAGAGAAAGAGAAAGGAGAAGAGATAAATTTTAGAATTTTAAATTTTATAAAGGACGTTAGACTACCGATCAATTAGGATTGAAAATTATTTTTTAAAATAATAATTATCTCTAATAATTATCTTAATTGCCATGATGATAAAAATTTACAAATTTGTGGAAAAAGGAAAAAATAAATGATAAAAAGTATTAAAACTAAGAAAATTTATAAAAAAAGAAAAAAAGGAATACTGAGACAGGAGAGTGACATGTCAGATTTTTTTTGCTTCAGGATTATTTTTTTATATATATATATATATATATATATATATATATATATAAAAGTATTTAATTTTATATTTATATATTTTTATTAATTAACTTTATTTTTTTATAAACATTTATTTTGATACATATAATAAAGTAACAGGCGCGCAATGCTCAGGCTTCGCCAAGTTCAACCTTATGCCGAAACGACAGAGGAATGTCTTCCCAGTCAAACCAGAGACTTTTCGTTTCTGACGGAAGATGGACAGCCAAACTACGAGTCATTCTAAAGAAACGATGTCGTTTTATTAGCTGTCAGGTCTTTTTCACGCTGAACGCTCCGTCGTCCAACCACTGCTTGAATGTCTTTATTAAGCACTAGCATTGACAATTTGGTTACACTTTTCCAAAAATGAGAACATATAAAAATATCATCAGACCTTATTCAAAATTCATATAGAATAATTTTCACTAGACACAACAAATCTTCTGCCATACAAGGCTTCAAGGATTTCTTTAGTTACATACATGAAAATTAAATGTTCATCCCACCAATTACAGTGGATGAAAGCAAGATTTGCAATCCATATTTTGGACACACAGTGAGAAGGTTAACTGGTGAATGGGCATAAGTTGGTGATAAGGTAAAATGGTAACGTTGCAAAATCATGGAGAGTGCAATCTTAGTCTCCATAATTGAAAAGTTCGATCCTACACAACTTCTTGGTCCCAAAGCAAATGGAAGATAGGCATTGACATTGTTGTTTGTAGCTTTGGCCAACCCTTCTGCAAATCTCTCCGGCTTGAAAAGATGAACATCTTCTCCCCAAATTTGAGGATTGTGGTGGATTGCAATAATTGGGATTTCAACTTCTATATTTGCAGGAAGATTTAACTTCCCTAATCTTACTTGCCTTTGGACCTCCCTGGGAAATGCAGCAACTGGGGGATATAGCCGGAGAGCTTCATTGATAATCATGCTCACCTATAGTGATAAAAGAAGAAATTAAAAACTATTTCTTATGCATGCAAGCAATATAAGTTCCTTGTACCAAAATTTCTGATATAATGTTTAATTTAATATCTGTAAACTTACAATCTTCATTCTGGAGAGGCCATCTGGGCTTGGATTTTGGAGGTCAAATAATTGAAGGATCTCATTCCTGGCTTTATCTTGCCAATCTGTGTGCACAGCTAGAAGAAAAACAATCCAGGAGAGAGAGCTTGTAGTTGTTTCATGTCCAGCAACATAAAAGGTTTTGCATTCATCAATGATGTCTTGAACTGATAATCTTTTTGTCTTATGAGCATCTCTATCATCATGATGTGCCTTCAAGAGTAATCCAAGAAAATCATTTCCAAAACTATCTGATTTCTCTGTAATTGTTGCTTGCTCTCTTTTCTTTATCATACTTATGATTGAATTTTGTATCCCTTGTTCTAGCTTCTCTGATTCAATATCATCTTCTGTTTTAACAAGATTGCTGCAACAACAGAAAATGGAAAAATCGACCCAATTAAATTCAGTAACTATATGTAACACTGAACCAAAAACCAGACAGACGGTGTACCTAATTCCAGGAACTTTAACTTTGTATTTGTTTCTGCTAATGATGACACCTAACCGCATTAGCTTATCAAAAATGTTCTGCCCTTCCAAGTAGCTGCTTCCAAAAGCCGTCCTGGAAATTATTTCTGATGTTAAAACCTTAAATTCTTGGAATGCATCAATCTCCATACAGCCACAAATTTTCCATCTTTGAAGCATCATTTCCACACTTGCAATCATTGCTGGAATCATTCCCTTCACAACAAAATATAAATAAGATCGGTTCTTGTCGGACAAGAGAAAAGAAACGAAAAGAAAAGAAAATTTAAATTAAATAAAATAAATATATATACTTTCAAGCACTCTGCATGGAAAGCATGATTGGAGAGTTTACGAAGCCTAAACCACTTTTCCGGTGTTCTGGCTGTAACAGTTCCATCCCCGAGTAGTTTCTTTACATAATCGTCAGGTTCTATTTTGGGGAATGCTCCATCTCTATTATTTAATATCTCTTTAATCATTTCAGGCTCTGTAATCACCAAGTGAGCTCGAGGACCTTGCCAATACAAAAAATTCGTCCCTACATTCATTTGCAGAAGTTAGATTTACCCTTGTTTGTTACAGATGAATGTAAATTACAGAACTCATTTACAAACAAGACAGTACAGAGCAAGGCGGTTTATACAAAAGAATGCATAAAGAGAATGGTGGTTTGGATTCAATGTGAAGGAGAAAGGAAACTTCAAATAATTACCATAAAGCTTCATCCATGAATAAAGGTGTGGCAAGACAGTATAGAGCAAATCCTGTGAATCTGATAATTCCAGAGGATTAATTGAGGAATTTTTTGTCATATTAAAGACCTCTTTGGAGTTTCCATGGAAGAATTGATAAGAAGGGCCTTGTATTCCTTGAGACCTCATCATGGATTGTATGCGAATTGGTGTCCACCATAGCTTGTTAAAGAACTTTATCATAAACGACAGAAAGATCAAACACACAGTACAGCTTAACAGATAAAAAATTACCTGCATAGTTCCCATAATTCCAGAAACCATATATGAATTATCAACTGCAAAAACACCCACTATATATAAAATGACTGTGAATAACTTGGGAATATTGAGGTAGTAATCGACGATGGAAACTAATATCCATGCCTTGGCTTTATCTGACCGCACTCAACTGTATAAGATGAAAGCTAGAATATATACAGATGTATAGAAGCTTAAAATTTTCTAGGACCCATTTAAAAGTGCATTAACGTTAATTAATTGTTGAGTTGTGTGTTTGTGCATGTATGTCTCATTAAAAGTTTATGACAAGTGTCTGTTTGTCGTCATTGTTAATAACATATTGACATGGACAATGGTTTCATGATTTAGTGATTAACCGGTTCTAGCTTTCCTTTTCATGAGGAGTCTTATTACAGTATCATCGTTGTCTCAGTCGTCATTCCTGACAGGAAATTTTGATACAACTTCGAAGCCTGCAGCTACTGTACTAGATATTTATGCGGATTCTCATAATATTGCTTATTAATTATTTTCCTCTTTGGTTTCACAAATAAATTAAAAAGCAGGAACTGCTTCACATGAATTTTTCTTTTTTTTTTTTTTGGGAAATTAAAAACCATATAGTTTTGTCTAATTATATGAATTAAAATTAATATAATCTTATAATTGCTATTATAAATAAGAGAGGACTAAAACTACAAATGAAAAGAAAAGTAAAATCAAAGATGAAGAAACTTTCTTTTAACAAGAAGGTGGACATAAAAGCTTCTTTAATTAGAACCATCCGCTTCACTGGTCAAAGTGTCAAATTGTGATTCTGTATGATTTTTGTTTAACGATATTAATTGGATATGATTGCTAACTTTTTTTTCTCATTAATTTCTTATACATATTTTTTAAACTTTACGGTTGATAAAAAAAAAAGTCTTTTTAGATTAATGTTCTCTTTTTTCCAGTGTGATTTAATCTCATCTATATCTATATGTGGATGAGATTAATTGTTGCGGCGCAATTTAAATCAATCTGATGGTCTTTGCAATGGCACGAGACTAATTGTTATTCAACTTGGAAAATGGTGCATACAAGCAAAGATTATTACCGGATCAAATATTGGAGACAATGTTGTGATACCTAAAACCATAATTCAAATGCAGATATGAAGTGGCCATTCATACTTAAGAGGAGGCAATTACCAATTGCAGTGAGCTTCACAATGACAATTAACAAGAGTCAAGGCCAGTTACTCAAAACAGTTGGGCTATACATGAAACAACATGCCTTTTCACATGGACAATTATATGTTGCTCTAT
Source organism: Jatropha curcas (assembly GCF_041381405.1). Lineage (NCBI taxonomy): Eukaryota > Viridiplantae > Streptophyta > Magnoliopsida > Malpighiales > Euphorbiaceae > Jatropha > Jatropha curcas. Next base: position 22,541,647 of record NC_143155.1, read on the forward strand.
CAAGAGTAACTTTAAGACAGGACATTAAGATTTTGTCAGTGGAAGAAGAAGATCAACCTAATGAAAAATTAAAAAAATATTGTCTTCAAAGAAGTTTTCTAAAAAATTATTAATTAAAAGTGTTGCCTACTAAAAGACAAAAAAGGTGATTATAATCTGAAACCTTTTAACGATATTTTAATTAGAAATTTTATTTGTACAGTATTAGTATTTTCATATATGCAGCTTGAGATATTAAAAATAGATAATTTTCTTTATTGCTTTTAAAATTGAGTAAACAAATTATTACGAATGTATTTATAGAGCTATGATCTTTTGGATTTACGGGTGCAAAGGAAAAGTGTTATATCTCAACTCAAAGAGTAAGTCATTTTCATTAACCATAAATCCTCCTGTAAATTGTTTCATTGTAATTTGTCCATTTTTAAAGGGCATTTGCATCAATCTGAACTGAAATGCTCTCTTTATTTTCTATATCTATATAACTATATAATGTTGAAGCAAAAAATATTTTTAAAAATTGAGTTGGTGCTCCCTTCTTTCAGCTTTTGTATTTTTCTTTTTTTACAAATTTCTTTATTTATTAATCAGTTGATGGTCTTTGCTTTAAATACATTGTCATTTGAAGAAAGCAAAAAAAGATTTTGTCGCTAAAGAAAGAAGAAAATACAAATTGGAACATAAGATGTCCTCTTCTTTGAAAACTAGAAAGACTGATGTATATATATTTATGTTGAATATCAGCTGAAGAAACTTCCTTTTAAATCTCCACGAAGCAGCAGCCCATAAAAGGCAAAAAATTATTTCACTACAAAAAAAACGCTATTTTGCGACCGACTAATCGGTCGCAAAATGGCTCATATCGGTCGCAAATTTTACTTAGCGACTGATCTGCGACCGACATGTATCGGTTGCAAAAGACCTGGTTGCAAAAAACATTTGCGACCGATTATTCCATCGGTCGCAAATTAGCGACCGATAAAATTGGTTGCAAATTTGAATAAGCGGTCGCAATTTCTGGTTATGGTTTAATTGGAAATTCAGTTGCAAATTTGGTCGCAGAAAAAACGGTCGCAATTTTTTTTAATCGGTCGCAAAATGTTAATTTAAAATTGTAATTTTCGGTATCAAATCGGTCGCAAAATTGAAAAAAAATAAAAAAATTAAATATTATTATGAAACCAAAATTTTTCCACACCTGTGAAAATTGTCACATATACATATATATCACACACGCAATTCAAGAACAATGTAAAAATGTAATTTTTATTGTACTGAACAAATTAAAATATCAAAATACAAATGAAAAACTAAAAAGGTCCAAAATCAAATCTATGCTGCTGCTCATCTGCAGGAACCGATGTCGGATCTCCCGATGTCGGATCACCAGGAGGAGTACCTGCTAAAATTTGCGACTGTTTGTTCTTCTGTAGTAAATTTGTCGCAAACTTGCGACTGATATTTGTCGGTCGCAAATTAGCGTTTTTTTTTTTGTAGTGTTTTGCCCAATAACTTCATATCATGAGAATTTAAACTATGAGTGCATGTTTTGTTTTTTTTTTTTTTTTAATTGGTTATATTTAATTTTTCTTTGCTTCATGTCCTTGAGAAGGTGCATATTCATTGATTCTGAGTTATGATTCGAATTAAATAGAATCTTTGATTACTTATTTTGAGATTCTTCATAAGCATTGATTTTGAGATTCTTCATAAGCATTGATTTTAATTGGTTATTATTAAACTTTGATTGAGTTTTTTTCTCAAGGGTACTCTTACGACCATGGTTAGTGATTGAATTGAGAATAATGTCTAATGCCTGATCTAGGAGATATATTTTACTTTTTGATTTTACTTTTAAGACAGTTGTTTATTGCTTTTCAGGTGAATTGATTTTAGACTTTATGAATTGTTAGGATTAATTCAAAATAATATTATTAAAAATATTTTGAGATTTCAATGTTAGTTAGACCAGATTTCTGCATAGAATTTGATGTTTTTGTTATTAGGATTAATGATTTTTAGGAGTATTTTTAGGTCTTATTTGATTCACTTGTAAGCCTGTAAATAGGCATATATTTTATTAATTCAATGACGTGCTAAACATTGTTAATCATCTCGTGCATTTCCATTTTTCCCTTCCCCAAAAATCCAACATGAATTGCTTCTCAATAATTGCTTTCCATTTTGTTTTGAAGGATTCATTTTAGAATCTTTAATTTCATGCGAGCTACAGGATAATGCTTGCTGTTGGAATTTTGATCAGTAATCTTCATTGCAATTGCACTTTTTGTAATCTTCAGGTAGGTCATCAAGCTGGTTGGTAATGCAAGATTACAATGATGCAGCAAGACCAGTGCTCTTGAAAACAAATGATAATGAGGGAGAGGTAGATGAGAGACTTGAAGTTTGTATTGGGTTCGGATGGTAGGCAGTAGTTTTAATAAAAGTTTATTTTTTTTAAAAAGTGTTCTTTAAAAATTTTTCAAGCATTAATCTTTGGCCTGTTCTAGAAAAGAGTTAAATCTTAAATCATCAACATATGCTGAGTTTAAAAAATATATGATTTTCTTTAAATATATGTTTGCATGTATGTAATTGTGTATGTAATTTCTATGTAGTTATATATGCTTTGTATGAAACTTATTGATATGTAAAAAAAATAGCAATAAAAGGTCACCCTGTGAAGCGCGAGTATGTTTGCTTGTAATTATTAAAATTTAATCACATCTCATTTTGAAATTTTAGTATATTTGATATGTAAGTGTACTTGAAAAATATCGTCTTTAAGTTTATCTTACATGATCCTGGAACATGATAGGATATTTTTAATATGTAAGTGTAAGGTAAACTTGAAGACTTAAAAATTTATACTGTCATAGCTTAAATTTATCTTATCTAAAAAAATTTCTAATTACTTTTATTATTTATTTAGCATAAATTTTCAAATTAAAAATTTTTCGAAACAAAACACAATGTGCATCAAAATATTGCGCAGGTATTTACCTAGTTATTAATAAGATACGCACGTATTGTGAGAAAAATAAAATATATGACACATTTTGTGCAATAATTTAATATTCTTTGACGTATGAATTTTACATATTTTTATTTTTATACCTTTTGAGCTTCTGAAGCAAATAATAGTGCTTCACATGGTTTATTATAAGGGTAAATTAGGGATTTACAAAATTCAAATGGAAATAAATTAAAATTTAAGATGGGATTGTAATATTACTTGCAAATGAGGATGAGAATGTAATTTAGAACAACATTATTATTTAGTTGCAAATAACACTAATGTCACTACATTAATTGATCAACATGTTTTACAGCTTTATATCATAATTATTGCACACCAAATCAAAGCACCCATCCTCCAACTCCAAGGCAATCAGCAATTCTGATCTTCCAATGCTTGAAGAATGATTTGAAGCCCCTTTTTTGGGCTCACTCCAATAACAACAATAGGTGAGTGAATATACGTAGGTGACAAGGTAAACCTGTAACGCCGAAGGATCATTGAGAGTGCAATTTTTGTTTCTGCCATGGCAAAGTTCATGCCCACACAACTTCTTGGTCCCAAACCAAATGGAACAAATGCAGCAATGTTATTCTTTGTAGCTTTAGCCACCCCTTCTGCAAATCTTTCTGGTTTGAAGAGATGAACATCCTCTCCCCATATATCAGGGTCATGGTGTACCCCTAGTGTTGGAATCAGGAGATCCATTCTTGCTGGAGCAAGTAGCTTCCCTAATTTGCTTCCCTTCTGGACTTCCCTTATGAGGGTAGTAATAGGACTATATAACCTTAGAGTTTCATTGAGAATCATATTCATCTGACAAAAGATATATATCGAAATGAAATGATGCATAGTTATAAGCAGTTCATTAGAAATTAGATGATATAGTGTGCTTACAATCTTCAATTTGTTGATTTCATCTGATGTTGGACTTCTTGGGCCAAATAATTCAAGAACTTCCTTCCTTGCTTTTTCTTGCCAATCTGTGTGAATTGCTAGAAGAAAAATAGTCCATGTAAGCAAAGAAAGAGTTGTTTCTTGCCCAGCAATATAAAATGTTTTGCACTCATCAACCAAGTCATCTATGGATATTTTCTTGGTCTTATCTGGATCCTGGTTTGCCTTAATGAGTACTCCAAGATAATCACTTCCATAGCTGTCCATTTCACTTGCTTCCTCCTCCCTCTTCTTTATCATCTTTAAAATGGAGTCTCTGACCCCTTGTTCAAGTTTTTCTGATTTGATATCATCCTTTGTTTTTATAAATTTTCTGCAATCAGTTACTTTTCACTCAATCATTTGTGCATATAACCAAAATAATCTGTGGAGAAGAACAAAAGAGACTTACTTTATTATGGGAATTCTGACTTCATAGCCATTTTTAGAAAGAAGCAGAACCAGCTCCATCAGCATATCAAAAATATGCTGCCCTTCCAAATAGCTGCTTCCAAAGGCTGTCCTGGAAATTACTTCAGATGTTAATAGCTTGAATTCTTTCCAAACATCAATCTCCTTGTGTTCATTCTGTCTCCATCTTCTAAGCATCATCTCTACACTTGTGATCATCGCTGGAATCATATCCTATACTTTAAATTGTTAAAATACAGACATATATATATATATATGTATTCTGGATACTTATCCGGCAACAATAACAACAATAATAATATTAACAAGAAATTACTTTCAACTTCTCTCCATGAAATGCATGATTGGCTAGTTTTCGCTGCCTAACCCATTTTTCACCTTTTGTAGTTACAAGTCCATCCCCAAACAGTTTTGTCATATACGTGAAGAACTCCGGTTTTGGATACAATTCGTCTTTATTGTTCAGTATCTCTTTAACCAGCTGAGGTTCGGTGACTATCAATTGAGGCCGAGGACCAAGCCAATTGATAAAATTCTTCCCTGCAACCAAATTGAAGCAGTTTTAGTTTGAAATATTTCAATATTTTAGAATTCTAATTAAAGGATCAATATTACCATGTAGCTTGCTCCATAGATAATAGTGAGGCTGAAGTCTAGGGAACACTTGATGCGATAATTCCATGGAACTGTTGAAGGATTCATCTCTCATTCTGATGATATCTTTTGCATTTCCATATAGAAATCTGTAAGAAGGACCTTTTATTCCTTGTGACCTTACTGCAGACTGTATGCGAGTTGGATTCCACCATACTTCATAAAAGAACTTGATCAGAGCTATTGTGACGAAGCAAACAAACACACAACCTGAAACAAAAATTATCATACTTCCAAATGTTAATAGAACAGTGTTTTATTACAACCATAAGACCCACAACCGAAAAGCAAGTAATTTCTCTCTGTATTATAAGTGATCACAGAATTTTTGGGTTGTAGTTGAAGACAAGAACTAGGTTTCAGGCATTGGTCCCATCGTAGACACAACGACATCCTTTTTCTTTTTATTTTTTTAATTATTTCATCAGAAATTGACAATTTCTTCCTAAAAAATTCAATGCTGCTCACAAATGATATATAATAGGTTTTACTGTATGACGTTATTTGCCTCATTAGCAGACATAATTTCCTTCATTGTCGAAGCTGAAACAGATTTTCCTACATTCTTTATTCACTGATTGCTACAATAACTATTATACATAGAAGTAATCCAAATTGACTTTTGCTTTTGTTTGTATAAATGAATTTGACATATAAAATCCAATTATAAACGATAGAATTTAGTTTAATTATATTGAAAATATCATAAAATTCAATTCTCAGGAATGAAATAAACATCTCCACTCCTGCCAAACCTGAAAACATAAAATTTCAAATTTCACAAAATTTTATTGAATTCATTTAGCAAACAAGGAGACTGTGGCTTATGACCTCCATAAGCATATAGCAACTCAATATCCATGCAATGTGCAGCAATCTCTCAACCCACCGTATTCATATTCATGTATATATATGGACTGTTAAGGAAAAAAGAAGTTATAAGTAGATACATCCATTTTATAAGTTTGTTTGGCAAAATTAACTATAACTAGTTCAAATGATATATTATCAAATTAAAAGACTAAAAACTAATTAAAAAACTGTTGCCGAACACAGTCTATTACCTTTTATAAACTTCTTATGATAAAAATGAAAACTGTTATCGTATTTAAATTTGATTTACCTTTCTCTTAATAGTGTTGTCATAAGGTCATAAAACCCCAAATTATAAAACTATAACTAATACAAACAATTTTAAATAAAATACAACTTTTTGAAAGGAAATAAAATACAACTATTTAATAAAAGTAACTAATAAAATTACATATACATAGTATATTAATTATACGATAAGTTTCACAAACTATAATATATTCCAATCACAATATACAAATAAGGAAACCAATAAGGAAATTTGTAACAAAACAATTTCATTAAATTTGCTAGTGCTATAATAGATGTCTCTAGCAAAAGAAAAAAGAACGTGTTTCGGAATTATAATATAGACAAATAATATAATAAAACCAAGAATATAAAGATTAACAACATTTCAGTTTTGTTCTCTTCTTCCTCGTCATGAACAGTAGAGTAAAAGACTAGAAATCAATAGTGAGTTTTTATTGTTAGAAAAAAATGATTTAAATACTGTGCTTTTTGTATCCATTCTTATTATTTTATCTGTTGGTTTTTGTCGATTTTGCTAAATAAGAGTCCACAGATGATAAATGATGGGAAGGTCAATTAAGCATATAAATATTAAGCAACACCCAAATTATAAATTGAGCTAAATCAATTTATAATTACACATATAATTGATTATATAAATATTATACATATTTATTATTATTTGGGGTACATCGATTCAATCCGACCAGATAATTATAAACATAATTTTTATAATTTATTATATTTTTAAACCCGTAAGATTGAATTAAAATTGAGTCGAGTTGTTCGACTTGGATAATATCATAACGGGTTAATAAAAACCTATCAGAAAAGTTTAACTTGATTGGGTGAAGATTTTTTTTGCTTTAATTCAAATAAAAATGTTGTTCCGTAGAAGATCTCTCTGTCGATTTTTTTTTTTTTTTTTTACCTTCTCTAATAGCAAATTTTCGTATCATGTCAATGATGATGATAATTTTAACTTTAGCAATTTTTTTATTCTTTCCTTAATGTTCAGCTCATAATTTTCAAATTTTAGAAGGTGAATTTCTAGATTTTCATACTTATTTTTAAGATTTTATGATTTAATTTCCATATATAATTTTCAAATTTTAATTTCTGGATTGTCATATTTAAGTTCTAGATTTCTATTTGAATTTTCAGATTTTCACGTTTAGTTTTCACATTAGTGTCTAACTTGTTAATTTAAAGTTGGTGGCTGCTTCGGTGGTACCAGTTGCTTGCTTTTCTTTTGTAGTTCCGAATGATCCATGTCACTCATCGTAGACTTCATCATACTTCTTTTTCTTTTATCTCTTTTAATTTTTTATCTTATTTAATTAAAGGAATTGTATTATTGGAGGCTATAGGGACTAAATATTTGAGATATAAATAAAATAAAAATATCTTTTGCTATATATATATATATATATATATATATATATATATATTGAGAATAAGGTTAGCATTTTAATTAGTAATTGGAGTGAGAGAAAGAGAGAGTTAGTAGAGAGGGAAGGAAGAGGTAATAGGGCATTTTTGTCTTTTCATAAGAAATTCAACTGAAAAAGTATATAAAATGAAGAGAAAGACCTACTGGTTGGACGAAACCAAATATTAAGGATAAAATAATATATTTCAAAAAAAGAAAGGATGAACGTAACTTTTCCTTACAAAATTCAACTCCAAATAAATAAAATATAAGATTGGATTATAGTATTGTTTGCAATTATGAGCAATTTAGGGATGAGAATGTAATTTACCATAACAGTACTATTTTTTTCAGAGGAGAAGCTTTATTAAATTAAATTAGAAACCAAACTAGTTTGAATTCAATGAGGAATTACATTCCAAATCTCAAAATGAGCTGAAGAAACAGCCTCTCTAACAAAAGAATGACTAGGCAAGTTAGCTTGTCGTCTAACCCAAGCCACCATAACAATACTATTATATAGCTACGAGAAACAATAATATCATAACAATAGCTCTCCTCCAAACAATAATTGATGAACATGTTTAAGAGTTTTAAATGAATTATTCCATGCCAAATCAAAGCTTCCATCTTCCAATTTCGAGGAAAGCATCAGCTACTCTGGTCTTCCAATGCCTGAAGAGTAATTTGAAGTCCCTTTTTTGGGATCACTCCAATAAGAACTACAGGAGAATGAACATAATTAGGTGACAAAGTAAAGCTATAACGCTGAAGGATCATTGAGAGTGCAATTTTTGTTTCTGTCATGGCAAAGTTCATGCCCACACAATTTCTTGGTCCCAAACTAAATGGAACAAATGCACCTATGTTACCCTTTGTGGCTTTAGCCACACCTTCTGCAAATCTTTCTGGTTTGAAGAGATGAACATCTTCTCCCCATATATCAGGATCATGGTGCACTGCTAGTGGTGGAATCAGAATGTCCATCCTTGCTGGAGCAAGTAGCTTTCCTAATTTGCTTCCCTTTGGGACTTCTCTTAAGAGATTAGTAACAGGAGCATATAACCTTAGAGTTTCATTAACAACCATATTCATCTGAAAGAAAAGATAGAAAAATAATAAACGATAATGAGAATTAAATTGGAATGAAATAAGTATATATTTTACCAATGAATTAGATGGATATATTGAGCTTACAATCTTCAATTTGTTGATTTCATTTAATGTTGGATTTCTTCGGCCAAATAATTCAAGAACTTCCTTTCTTACTTTTTCTTGCCAATCTATGTGAATCGCTAAAAGAAAAATAGTCCAATTAAGTGCAGCACTAGTTGTTTCTTGTCCAGCAATATAAAATGTTTTGTACTCATCAACTATGTCGTTTATGGATATTTTATTGCTCTTATTTGGATCCTGGTTTGCCTTAAGGAGCACTCCAAGAAAATCACTTCCATGGCTATCGGGTTCAGCCATCTTTGCTTCCTCCTCCCTCTTCCTTATCATCTTTAAGATGGATTCTCGTAACCTTTGTTCAAGTTTATCTGATTCGATATCATCCTTTGTTTTTATAAATTTCCTGCAATAGTGGAAGCAGACATCTTTAACTCAAACATTTCTGCATATAAAATAATTATCGAAAGGAGAAGAAAAAGAATCTTACTTTATCAAAGGAATTCTGACTTCAAAACTATTCTGGGAAGCAAGAATAAGAAGCTCCATTATCATGTCAAAAATATCCTGTGCTTCCGAATAGCTGCTTCCAAATGATGTCCTGGAAATTACATCAGATGTTAATTGTTTGAATTCTTTCCATACATCAATCTCCTTGTTTTCATATTGTCTCCACCTTCCAAGCATCATCTCTACGCGTGTGATCATCACTGGAATCATATTCTGTAATTTAAATTGTTAAAATACAAGACACATTCTGGGTATTTATCCGGCAATAATAACAAAACTAGAAGAAGAAATTACTTTTAACTTCTCTCCATGAAATGTATGATTGGCTAGTCTTCGTTGCTTAATCCATTTTTCACCTTTAGTAGTTACAAGTCCATCCCCAAATAGTTTTATCATATACGATTCGAACTCCGGTTTTGGATACATTTCATCTTTATTGTTCAGTATCTCTTTAACCAGCTGAGGTTCAGTGACTACCAATCGAGGCCGAGGACCAAGCCAACTGATATAGTTCTTCCCTGCAACCAAATTGAAGATCAAGAATATTTAGTTGGAAATATTTTAATATTTGAGAATTTTAGTCAAAGGATCGCAAGATACCATGTAGCTTTCTCCATAGATAATAGTGAGGCTGAATTCTGGAGAACATTTGGTGTGATAATTCCATGGAACTATTGATGGATTCATCTCTCATTCTGATAGTATCTTTTACATTTCCATATAGAAAACTATAAGAAGGACCTTTTATTCCTTGTGACCTTAGTGCAGCTTGTATGCGAATTGGAATCCACCATACTTCATAAAGGAACTTGATCAAAACAAATATGAAGAAACAAACAAATACCCAACTTGAAACACAAATGATCATACTTCTTAATAACAATAAACTTGCAATTTCTCTCTGTATTTAAAAAAAAAAAAAAAAAAAAATCTAGGTTTCAGGCGTTGGTCCCATTGTAGAAACAATGAAATCCCTTTTATTTTTCCTTCTTTTTTCTGCGAGTTAATGCATCGAAAATTATTAATTTCTTCCTATCATATTTGATGCTGTTTATAGAAGTATCCAATACGTTTGACCTGTCACGAACGTTATATAATAGGAAAATATTTATATATACCAAGTAATAGTTGTTTGCCATTAAAAAATATTCAAAGGTAGTTTTTTCTCTGTTATGATTGGTTTGGTGATCCATATACGGGGGGTGTACGCAAGTTTTAACAAAAGACAAAAATAACCTTTTTTAAATATAATTCATTAATAATAATATCAAGAATTACAAATAAACATATAGATCAGACATAAAACTTTAGCTAATAGAGTTCGCTGATTTTTTAACGAAACAAAAGAATTCACATCCTTTATAATAGTGAAACTAAAACCAAAAAAAATATAATATTAGATCTTTACGCTTGGAGTTGATCTTGACATTAAATATAAATCTTCGTAGCAGCAATGTGACATCCCGACCTGGCAAAGCAATCCTATGATGGCAGGCTAGCTAGGGTAGTAGAATACGGGACACAGGAATGAATCGAATCATATATCGAAAATGGGAAAATTAATCATTAGAGGCGCCTTTTGGTGGAGTGGCTAGAGAGTTGGAAGAACTCCAGGGTTAAGCGTGCTCGCTTAACAGAAATCTCAGATGGGTGATCTCCTGGGAAGTTTCCCATTTCACCTGCGGGACAAAACCGTGAGGGCGGGTGTATGTGTTGGCCGAATTAGGCCGGGGCACAACCCCGTGTCCAAAGCGGATAATTCCTCTGGTTATTAGAGTCGGGACGTGACAGTTGGTATCAAAGCTGGACCCCCTCCAGTAGATGTATGGTTCGAGGACGAACCACACGGAAGCTGGTGGGCCTGTGACATCCCGACCCAGCAAAGCGATCTTAGGATGACAGGCTAGCTAGGATAGTGGAATGCGGGACACAGGAATGAATCGAATCATATATCGAAAAGGGGAAAACTAATCATTAGAGGCGCCTTTTGGTGGAATGGCTGGAGAATTGGAAGAACTCTAGGGTTAAGCGTGCTCGCTTAACAGAAATCTCAGGATGGGTGACCTCCTGGGAAGTCTTCCATTTCACATGCGGGACAAAACCGTGAGAGCTGGTGTATGTGTTGGCTGGATTAGGCCGGGGCACAACCCCGTGGCCAAAGCGGACAATTCCTCTAGTGATTAGAGTCGGGGCGTGACAATTGGTATCAGAGCCGGACCCCCTCCAGTAGATGTATGGTTCGAGGACGAACCACACGGAAGCTGGTGGGCTTGTGACATCCCGACCCGGCAAAGCGATCAGAGGATGGCAGGCTAGCTAGGGTAGCGGAATGCGGGACACAGGAATGAATCGAATCATATATCGAAAAGGGGGAAATTAATCATTAGAGGCGCCTTTTGGTGGAGTGACTGGAGAGTTGGAAGAACTCCAGGGTTAAGCGTGCTCGCTTAACAGAAATCTCAGGATGGGTGACCTCCTGGGAAGTTTCCCATTTCACCTGCGGGACGAAACCGTGAGGGCGGGTGTATGTGTTGGCCGGATTAGGCCGGGGCACAACCCCGTGGCCAAAGCGGACAATTCCTCTGGTGATTAGAGTCGGGGCATGACAAGCAATTGATTGATTTAGACGTCAAAATAATAACTCCTCTGGATCTTCTATGATTAAATTGTTTTTTCAATAATTTACAACATGTGATGAATACAAATGAGTTTCAGCCGCTATGTGTCAATAGCATCAGTGAAGGAACATGCTATACTACCAGACTCCATCAATCGAAAATCTAGACATACAAATCAAGATTTAAAGTCTCTAACTAAACAAAATCAAACATCATAGTTTTATTTAGCAATAAACTCTCACAAAGAAAGGATAAAAAAAACTCTAATATGGAAACAACCAACAACAATAATAATGATAATAATAATAAAGATTGTTATTGAAAAAACAGCTCTGAGTTTATTAAAGCAAAAGAAGGTGAAACGAAAGAGATAATAGAAAGTAGGAGGTAGGGTTACCGACGATAAATAATAGCAGCTCAAAACTAAAACTAGAATTAAAAAACTAAAGAGAAAAGAGAGAACGTTGTTACATATCCTCTTTAAATTTGTTTTTTTCCCCAAATTGCAAATATTCATTTGTACAAAAATGACCTTATTTGTGCTAATTGTCACTATTAAATTGTTAAGTGTATAGTTAATATTTGCTTATTTTTTTACTACAACTAATCTAAGGATAGTGCAAGACAAGAAGACATGAGTTCCCTGTCGGAGTTGAAATGTTGAAATGGATTTGACAATGTAACTCAAACCTTCTTTATTTCCTAATTGCTAATTATCCTACTTAGAAGTAGTCCAAAATCCAAATTCACCATTGCCTTTACTCTTAATTGGTACTCCCTCTCTTCCAAAAAAATTGTCATATTTTTTCCTGCAATTTTAAAAAAGGAAAAAGGTTTTTGGCTCATAGTGATCTAGGATCATGGCATTTAAAATGATAATTTTATCAAGATTTAGTATGTCAAATATCACTTTTATCCTCACTTAAAATTGGTAGATTTGACATGAAGAGAGAGAGATTTAAAATTTGAATTTCAAATATTTTTCTTTCATCATTTAATAACTTCACATAAAGCATTGAACGAATGAGATTATCAATGCATATGCTCAACATTTATTTTGTTTTTACCTCATCAATTAACAAATCATATTCTTCCAAGTGTCTTAGTGATTTATTAGACATAAATAATCATATTTCACTTAATTTTCCTTTAACTTGATTTTTTTAAGCTACACTTTGTTATATTTGGAATCAAATGAATTAAGACATTCAAATTACAATTAAATTAAGTAACAATTAAATAAGTTATATTTATTATACTTGAAAATTAGTTCTACATATAAATTTCACTATGCTAATAAGTGCATTAAAGAATAATTAAGTTGTGAAAGCATAAAAAAATTCATGAATATTTTCTAGAATTTTGTGTGTAAAAGATTGTTAAATTAGATGAATTAAAAATTTAATCATGAATTAGAAAAATAAGAATTATTGTGATAGGAAGTATATGTTAAACATATATTGGAAATTTAACTACCAAGCATGAAAATAAGTATTTTGTCCGTGGGTAGAGTGGCAAAATGGTGAATAAATAGTAAAAAATAAAACAAAAAAAGGATTGAACTGTAATGATCTAAACATAAATATTGACATTGCATGTACTTTTTACCACAAGGCTAACCTCATTTAACTTTACTTCATACTTTATTAAATTACATTTCACAATTAAGTTAAATTAAGACATTCATATATTGGAAATTTAACTACTAAACACGAAAATAAGTATTTTGTTTGTGGGTAGAGTGGTAAAGTGGTGAATAAATAGTAAAAAAACAAACAAACAAAGGATTAAACTAATGACCTTAATATAATTATTGACTCTGCAAGTACTCTTTGTCATTAGGCTAACCTCATTTAAGTTTATTTTATACTTTATTAAGTTACATTAAGTTAAATTAAGACGTTCAAATTGAAATTTATTAAAGTAACAATTAAATAAATCACACTTGGTCACACTTGAATCAAATTAAATTAAGATAATCTAATCCAAATTAAATGAAGTTACACCTGAAATTAAATTAAACTAAGTAACCATTGATTATATTACACTTGAAAGTTATAACTCAAATGATATATAAGCACACATTTTGGCATGAGCATAAGTTAAATCTCAGGATCAATCATTGTACAAATCATTTTGACATGTATTATACATTTTCTTATGATAAGTCTATATATAGAACGTTCTCTACATACAAATTTTAATGTATATAGATAAATACAAAAACTTGAATGATTAATTTATATTCTAATTAAATCATATTTAAAAATCAAATTAAATTGAGATATCTAAACTGAAGTTAAATGAAGTACCAATCGAGTAAGTCATACTTGAATCAAATTAATTATACATTCTCCAAATATAAGTTTTAATGCATATAGACAAAAACAATAACTTAAATGGTTAATTTACACTCTATTAAATCATATTTAAAAATCAAATTAAATTAAGATATCTAAACTAAAGTTAAATGAAGTAACAATTGAGTAATTACACTTGAATCAAATTAATTAGACAATCTAATTTGAATTAAATTAAGTCACACATAAAATTAAATTAAAGTATAATACCCTAATTGAAATTAAATCAAGTAGCCATTCTCAAAAAATAAAAATAAAAATAAAAATAAATCAAGTAGTGATTGATGAAGTCTCATACTTGGAACTAAATTAAATTAAGACAACCAAATTGGAACGAGATTAAGTAACAATTAGTTAAAGTTGCACTTGATCACACAATAATTAAATTAAATTTAGTCAAGTTAAAAATTTTTCGATTAGGCATGAACAAAGGTAGGATCCATACTTTGGTTAAAATTTTTATATAGAATTTAGATTTAAAAATTTTTATTAAAAGGATTTATATGCTAGGATTTTGTATCCTCTCAAATAAATTAAAGGATATCCATATACAGTATTGTTGGAATTGGATCGGATTAACCAGTCGAACCAGTAAAACTAAAACCAATTGATTGTTCGATTCCAGTTAAACCAAGTTGAATCAGTGATAAAAACTTGGTTTTCTTAATAAAATTGAACAAAAAAAGATTTTCTTAATAAAACCGATTTTTTTTTTGGAAAAAATTGAATTTTTTTAAGAAAACTGGGTTAAAAATTATTTTGTTGCTATATATACACACTCATATGTAAAAATATTAAAAAATAAAAAATTAAGAATCTGGTTGAACTTGTCCAACCCAATCCAACCTTGATCCGACAATGATACCGGTTCGATTGCCAGTATAATTTATAATTACTTGGGTGTTTTCCAATCCTTATAGAATTCATTTTAGACTTCAAACTTTTATTATGTACATGAATTATTTTGATTAGCTTGAATCAAATTAACCATGACCAATAAATATGATGATGTCAAAATAATTTCTTTTAAGTTAAAAATTAATGATTCTAATCATTTTCAATAATATATGATTAATTATGTGATAAAGTGAAGTAAAATAATTAATTGTGGGAACATGTATTTAGTGCATACATTTTCCTCCAAAATTAAATTTCTTCCCCACCCATTTATCCCTTCAAACCACTCAAGGTTATATATGTCATTTGAAGTGTCATGATCCAGATCGTCATGAGCCAAATAGTACTACTCTTTAAGAAAATGCAACAAATGTAGTATCCTTTTTCACATATTAAATTAGTTTTAAATTGTTGCTGTTATTAAATGCGACTACATATAAAAGTAAATTCATTGAAGGGTTAAAATAAGAAAAAAAAAACTTTAAATGCATACTATAAATAAAAGTGGGCAATTATTTTGGGACATCCCAAAATGGAATAATAAACAATCTTTATAGGATGGAAAGACCGTATAATAAATTAGACATAGTTGAAAAAAATATGAAAATTTATTTATAAATGATTGAATTTGTAGCAATAAAAGAAACATTTTCATACCCACCAAACATGAAAAAATAAATTTCTAATATTACAAATATAGAAAATATCATTTCTACATTTCTTTCCTTATTTTAATAAACTTTCTTTTACATCATCCAAATATAGGCTAGCTTATCCATTGTACTACCCTTTTATGACAATATAAATTTATATTTATATATAAGTACACTTAAAACAAAACAAGAGTAATAATTCCTTTAAAAAAACATGACTAACAAGGAAAGAGCATTGCTGAATTAGAAGTACAAATAAGATTAAAGTAAAAAAAAAAAAAAAAAAAAAAAAAAAAGAAATTGCATTCACATGGATGGACACATGTGCATTGAAAGCATAAAACGGCCAAATAAGGATCGATATATAATTTACCTCTGTACTTCTTATGAAAATCTTATACCTATTGAATACTTAAATCTATCAAATTAAATCGGTTAAATATTTATTGAATAATTAAAAATTATAAAAATTATTATTTTAAAATTGTATTAACGAGATATCAAATTAATATTTTGCATATAAAAGCTAAAAAACTTAAAAATCTATTGTTTCTAACATGATAAAGTGTGAGATTATTACAAAGAGAGAAATTAAGGGTGCTACAAGATCAATTTTAAAATTAATGGTACTACAATGTTTTTTTATTAAACTTCAAAAATTAAATTGTATATCCAGGCGATAAAATAGAGAATATGAAATTTTTTAGCTAAGTCCACTTCCCTTGGGTGAACGAGTGAACGAGGGTAGTTTCTTTGAGCTCCCAAGAATTTCACAATTTTTACTTACCCCCAACCAAATGCTAACCTAATTTATAGTTAGAGACTGTTAGTTAAAAAAGAGTTATGGATAGGAGGCAAATGTGCCATAATTTTTCTGAATTACAGATAGATTATTTTTCACAATCATCTTATGCTAAAAATAAAACTCATACCATAATTTATTTACTTTTGTATATTACTATTAATGTCATTAACACACGATTATTTTCACGGTATAATTGGGTTAAAAGGATAATGTCATGAACATGGTAAATCTAAATTCAAATCCAAACCTATTAATTTTTTAATAAAAATTCAAATTGCTTTTCCTAATCAAGCAATTTACTGACTGGGCCAACTGTAACATCAGTTCACAAGCCCAAAATAATTAACTGGCCCATCTTATATTTATTTATTTTATAATTTTTAAAAAATTAATTAATAACTTCAATATACTTTTCAAATCAACTCATTTTGTACGAGGTTTTTATCTAAAACATAAAAATATTTTTCTACTGCTTAATTTAATCTCTTCATTTTGAAAGAACTATTTTAGATTTATTAATTTACTATCATTTATTCATATTGCATTTAGATCTTGCAATTATATTTAGAATAATTTAAACAGTCAAAAAAAAATTATAATTCTGAAAAAGTAAAAAGAGACAGAAAGGAAAAAAGAATACAGAATTACTAAAACAACCAGAATCCAAATTTCATTTCACCATATAGATACCAACAAACCACAGCAACATCCAACAAGCATTATTTATATTAATCCATTCCTTAATTTATTTAGATATATATATACTATAATATTGGATACGTTCTTCATTTCTTTTCACGATTCTCCCTAAAATAACCTGCAGGATCCTTTTCAAAGGCACTCCTAGAAATCTGAAAATCTTGGCCTGGAGCTTTCATTGTGTCATTGCCAGACTTCGACACAGAACCTGTGTTCCCAGTGCCCTTTGAAGCACCCTGAGGCGCTCCCTTTCCAGATCCGCAACCAGAACCTTTGTTTTTGCTTGACATTTTCGATAAATTTGTTTATACTATCTGTTAGCTTTGTTAACAAGCAAGAAAGACCGGGCAGGTGATTTTATAGTGTAAAAATAGCAACCTGGGAATTGTCGAGTCATAAATGGGATTTTACGAATGTCTATCTGCTTTTGACTTGATTTGCTCTTATCATTCGGTACCAATGTAATTATTTAATGAAAAATCTTATTCCCAAAAGATAGTTTATTGGGAAATCAAATCATCACATTCGAAAATTCTTATTTCATTAAAAGCTGACGCTCACACGCCAAGTCGTCAACCCAAGCGACAGGAAGTTGCATCAAGTTCCTACAACGCACTATAAGCAGCATCTGCTTTTGATCTGTTCTGATAAGGAATAAAATTGAGTCAAAATTAAATCAATGGATACAAAGGTTTTCAAATAACAAGACAAGAAGTAAATGACTGTAATTCCCAGAACTGTTGGGATTATAATTGTTTCTGAGTGGGGCTGCAGAAAAATGCTGGTGGTAATTACCGACTATAAAAGTTAATAGCACCCATAAAGATTTAAATTACTATTACTACATTTGCCTTCAATAATTACTTATTTGATATTTACGACCGAATCCACCAGAAATATTAATCAGTGTAAAACTTAAATAATTACCATAAATGCTAGATGAAAAATAGGGACACCGAGATTTACATGGTTCACCCTTCAACTGTTATGGGCTACGTCCACGGGACAAACTCCAAATAATTCTTCCAAATAAAATAGTGACACTCTAAGTGTTTCCCAAAAAATATCCTAGAAAATTATAATCCTCACTATTTTCTCTCTTTCCCAATTTTAGGAAACTTTTTCTAAAATTTTCTACACTTAATTGTATAGACTTCTTCTTTTTGTTTACACATCTGAAGAGGCAATCTTCTCATATATTTATAAAAGGGGACGCGTAATTAACGCATCCACCGATTGACGCGTTAATAAAGCCATCCATTTCTCCTCTTTTTATTTCTTATACGTGTTTGAGTCTTCCTTTTTTTCTTTTTCAAAAGCGTGTGGGTCCCACATATCGGAAATTATAAAAATAGTGGTACTTTAAGTGTTTTTCAAAAAATACTCAAAAAAATTATAATTCTCACTATTTTCTCTCTTTCCCAATTATAGAAATCCTTTTTTAAAATTTTCTACACTTAATTGTGTAGACTTCTTCTTTTTGTTTATACATCCGAAGAGACAATCTTTTCCTATATTTATAAAAGGGGACGCGTTAATTACTGACACATTAATAAATAAGTCAATTTCTCCTCTTTTTATTTCTTATATGCGTTTGAGTCCTCCTTTTTTTTCTTTTTCAAAAGCGTGTGGGTCCCATATAATATCTGAGATTACAAAACTAGTGACACTCAAAGTATTTCCCAAAAAATATCTCAAAAAATTAAAATCCTCACTATTTTCTTTCTTTTCCAATTTTAAAAACCCTTTTTTAAAATTTTCTACACTTAATTATATAGACTTCTTTTTATTTATACATGTGAAGAGTGAAGAGGCAATTTTCTCCTATATTTATAAAAAGGAACACATAATTAACGCGTATATCATCAGATGCTTTAATAAAGTCCTCCATTTCTCCTCTTTATTTCTTATACGCGATTGAGTCTCTCTTTTTTTTTTTCTTTTTCAAAAGCGTCTCTTTTTTTTTTTTTCTTTTTCAAAAGCGTCTCTTTTTTTTCTTTTTCAAAAGAGTGTGGGTCCCACATGTCGGAGGGACCCACAACAAGACCATTATCGGTACCATAAGACTTCATTAAATAACATTATCCCATTTTAGGGCTCTAATTCCAGGGTTAGCTTTACACTATAAAATGTCCAATCTGCTCTCTCTTTCTTGGCACCAAGTAATCGTAAAAAGAAAGACATAAGGGAAGAAAAAAAATGTCTGGAAAGAATGAGGGTTCTGGATTAGGTATGTTATTAGGTGCAGTAGTAGGGGTTGCTGCGATTGCATATGGGATAGCTGAAATTGTATCAAAGCCGTCCTCTGGGTCATCCAGAAAGACCATGAAAGCTCCAGGAAAAGATGGTCGAATCTTCAGGGATGAATTTGAGAAAGATCCTGCCGCTTATTTTCGTAATAATCGTGGCAAGTAATTAGTAATCAATAAGATGTGTTGTTGGATGAAATGAAGTAATTATGCTTATTTCAATCTGTCAACTTCTGTCTCTCAGCTTTAGGAATCTCGTTTGTATTAAGGTAATGTTCTGCGTGTTCATATAAAATATAATTCTAGAATTCTTGTGTTTTTAATTTCTTGTCAAGCAGAAACAAAAAGAAGAAAAAGTAAGTACAGTGCTGCTTGTCCTTGTAAAATCTGGTTGCCCTCTTCTTCTCCATTTCACTCAATTTCGTGTGGCAAAAGATCTATAGATGTCTGGGCATGATGTTAATTATTATATATGTAGGACCTAACCTGAATTATTACAAGTAGGTCCCTCAAAAAAAATTATTACAAGTAGGCCTATCAAAAGGAATAATGGACCATCACATGGGCTTTAGCCTTTAATTTCAGGCCCAAAGATATCCTCTATTGGACCGACTGTGAATGATTACTGCCAGTACTGGGGCGTCTTCCGCTGCCCTATTAATTCAGTTCGTGCGGTGGTTATTTATTACGTGGGTTCGTATTCATTATTATACTCGAGTCCTGACGGATGGATATAATTAAAAATAATAAAATTACATTAAGCTTTAGATGTTAATTAAATCATAAAATTTGTATATATTCTAAATCCTAATGAGCTCAAAAAACAAAAAATCCTAATGAAATCATAAAATCTAAAATCTTGAACTCTAAAATCCTGGAAAATAGTAACTTAAATTATTATTCTTATGTTAAATTTGATAATTTTTTTATTTTTTTATTTGCGTATCGTAAAAAATTGAATAGCATAAATAGCTATATTAAAATTTTTTTCAAGTAAATCAGTGTTTATTAAAAGCATAATTTAGTTAATTACTATTTCTTCCATCCCATTTTGTTTGTTTATTATTTTTTTTTTTTTTGTAAATTTATGTATGTAAATTTTTTTTTTTTTTTGATAATCTTTATGATTATTGATTAAACGAAAAAGTACTATTAATGCCTTAAAAAGTTATAAGTAAATAAAATATAAAATAAAATTTATTGACTAAATTTTTAATATGCGTATTTTATCAAATCATACAAATAAAATGAGACAGATAAAATATTTTATTTCTGCTAAAATTAATGTGATTCAATCATTTTCTTAATTTTTATAAAATGTAAAGAACCGTTGACTTTAACACAACGGTGTAATAACCATATGAAAAAAAATAGAAGTCAATTACATGTAGCTGCCTGTTGGATATTTACGGAAGTGTCCTTCATTATAAATTGCAGAACCTTAACAGATTATTTGGATGGAGTTACTTGATAGATTTGGAAAGTAAAGTAAGGCAGAAGATGGTTATTTAGTCTTTTGGGAAAAGAATTTGAGAAAGCGTTTTTAAAAGTTATTTGAGGGGTTAAAAGCCCGTCTAAATACCCTAGTCTTCAACGCTCCAAATTAATATTTAAACATAGTTAAAAATTTTAATTTTCAAAATTATTCATAATTATATTTATAAATCTTTAATAACAAAAATATTTTCGTAATATTAAATTTAACACTATCTTCGTCTGGCGTCAACAAAAAGTTAAAGGAAGAGCCATGTGCCTTCCTCAGGCATTGTAGCTTACGGAAGAGACCCAAAAGGCCTAAAGGGACCCCTTTGTCTCTCTCCCTCAACAGTAAATGCCCTAAATAATGACCTATCATGCCTTTTTTCTTTATTTAGTTCACACCCCAATGCCCCTTTCACTTATTATTACACTTTATCATTTACAAAAGCAATGTTTACAAATTAAATAATAATAATAGAAAAAAAAAAAAGCAATCCACAGGACATCAAGACCAGGGAAAAAAGTGTACATATATTAATAAAAAGAAAAGAAAAGAAATAAAATAATTAGACATTAATTAAATTAATTAATTAAGCTAAGAGCCAGAAATCTTTGTGACGCTTAGTGGTGATCAAATAGCCTCCACCTTTTTTGCTTCTTCTTCTAACTGCAATGGCCATACAATCAGCATTTTGGATGCAGTATTCTACAACTCCTCCACCTGTTACCTTATTGCTTGCCCACATCATTATCAATCTCCATGTCATCGATCTCTTCTTTTGCCCTAGAACCAGAAGTTCCACTCCTTGCCTTTTAGCTTCTTCCACTATTAATGGCCCTTTCTCCTTTCCTTCTACAACTGCAATCTCTATTTGTATCTGCAGATTAATTAAAACTTATATTTCTTATACATCTACATTATAAAATCTTATATGTACCCAAAATAAACAAATGCAGCAATAGCTACCCACCTCAGGTCTCCTTAATTGGAACATGTTCTTCAAGGAATTTACAAGTTCATAAGCCCTTGGAGGAGCTCTCTGCTCCTTGCTAGACTATTCAATTGCAATTTTGGCTGTTTCAAGAAAATTTCTCTGACTATGTGAATTGCTAAAAGAAAAATAGTCCAATTAAGTGCAGCATTAGTTGTTTCTTGTCCAGTAATATAAAATGTTTTGTACTCATCAACTATGTCGTTTATGGATATTTTCTTGCTCTTATTTGGATCCTGGTTTGCCTTAAGGAGCACTCCAAGAAAATCACTTCCATGGCTATCGGGTTCACCCATATTTGCTTCCTCCTCCCTCTTCCTTATCATCTTTAAGATGGATTATCGTAACCTTCGCTCAAGTTTATCTGATTTGATATCATCCTTTGTTTTTATAAATTTCCTGCCATAGTGGAAGCAGACATCTTTAACTCAAACATTTCTGCATATAAAATAATTATCGAAAGGAGAAGAAAAAGAATCTTACTTTATTAAAGGTATTCCGACTCCAAAACTATTCTGTGAAGCAAGAATAAGAATCTCCATTATCATGTCAAAAATATCCTGTGCTTCCAAATATCTGCTTCCAAATGCTGTCCTGGAAATTACATCAGATGTTAATTGCTTGAATTCTTTCCATACATCAATCTCCTTTTTTTCATATTGCCTTCACCTTCCAAGCATCATCTCTACGCTTGTGATCATCACTGGAATCATATTCTGTAATTTAAATTGTTAAAACACAAGACATATCATAGTTTTATTTAGTAATAAACCGTCACAAAGAAATGATAAAAAAACTCAAATATAAGATAAAAAAACTCAAATATGGAGACAACCGAAAAAAAAAAAAAAAGAATGTTATAGAAAAAACAGCTCTGAGTTTATTCAAGCAAAATAAGGTTAAAAGCAAAAGAAGGTGAAGCAAAAAAGATAGTAGAAAGTAGGAGGTAAGGATTACCGCTGATAAATAATAGCAGCTCAAAACTAAAATTAGAATTACAAAACGAGAGAAAAAAGAGAGAAAATCTTGTTACATTTTCTCTTTAAATTTGTTTTTTTCCCCAAATCGCAAATAGTCATTTGGACAAAAATAACCTTATTTGTGCTAATTGTCACTATTAAATTGTTTAGTGTAGAGTTAATATTTTGCTTATTTTTTTAACTACAACAAATCTAAGGATAGTGCAAGACAAGAAGACATGAGTTCCCTGTCAGAGTTGAAATGGATTTGACAATGTAACTATAACTAAATAAGAGTAATAATTCCTTTAAAAAAATATAACTAATAAGAAAAGAGCATTGCTGAATTCGAAGTACAAATAAGATCAAAGTAAAAAGAAGAAATTGTATTCACATGGATGGACACATGTGCATTGAAAGCATAAAACCGCCAAATAAGGATCAATATATAAATTTATTTCTGTACTTCTTACCAAAATCTTATGACATTTTCAATTTTCACTTCAACTTATAAAATTAAATCAATTAAATACTTATCGGATAATTGAAAAATGTAAAATTATTATTTTAAATTTATATTCACAACACATCCGATCCATATTTTGCATATGAAAGCCAAAAAACTTAAAAATCTATTGTTTTTAACGTAATAAATAGTGAGATTATTACAAAAAGAGAAATTGAGGATACTACAAGATTGATTTTAAAATTAATGGTACCACAAAGTTTTTTTTATTAAACTTCAAAAATTAAATTATGTATTTAACCGATAAAATAGAGAATGTGAAATTTTTTAGCTAAGGAAGTCCACTTCCCATGGGTGAGCGAGGGAAGTTACTTTGATAAAAATAAAACTCATAGCATAATTTATTTACTTTTGTTTATTACTATTAATGTCATTAACACACGATTATTTTCACGATATAATTGGGTTAAAAGGATAATGTCATGAACATGGTAAATCTAAATTCAAACCCATCAATAAATCCAAATCCAACCCAAACCTATTAATTTTTTAATAAAAATTCAAATTGCTTTTCCTAATCAAGCAACTTACTGACAGGGCCAACAGTAAAAATCAAGTTCATAGCCCAAAATAATTAACTGGCCCATCTTATATTTATTTATTTTATAATTTTTTAAAAATTCATTAATAACTTCAATCTACTTTTCAAATCCACTCATTTTGTATGAGGTTTTTATCTAAAACATAAAAATATTTTTCTACTGGTTAATTTGATCTCTTCATTTTGAAAGAACTATTTTAGATTTATTAATTTACTATCATTTTATTCATATTGCATTTAGATCTTGCAACTATATTTAGAATAATTTAAACATAATCAAAAATAAAATTATAATTCTGAATAAGTAAAAAGAGACAGAAAGGCAAAAAGAATACAGAATTACTAAAACAACCAGAATCCAAATTTCATTTCACCATATAGATACCAACAAACCACAGCAACATCCAACAAGCATCATTTATATTAATCCATTCCCTAATTTATTTAGATATATATATACTATAATATTGGATACGTTCTTCATTTCTTTTCACGATTCTCCCTAAAATAACCTGCAGGATCCTTTTCAAAGGCACTCCTAGAAATCTGAAAATCTTGGCCTGGAGCTTTCATTGTATCATTGCCAGACTTAGACGCAGAACATGTGTTCCCAGTGCCCTTTGAAGCACCCTGAGGCGCTCCCTTTCCAGATCCGCAACCAGAACCTTGGTTTTTGCTTGACATTTTCGATAAATTTGTTTATACTATCTGTTAGCTTTGTTAACAAGCAAGAAAGACCGGGCAGGTGATTTTATAGTGTAAAAATAGCAACCTGGGAATTGTCGAGTCATAAATGGGATTTTACAAAAGACTATCTGCTTTTGACTTGATTTGCTCTTATTTAATGAAATCATTCGGTACCAATGTAATTATTTAATGAAAAATCGTATTCCCAAAAGATAGTTTATTGGGAAATCAAATCATCACATTCGAAAATTCTTATTTCATTAATAGCTGACGCTCGCACGCCAAGTCGTCAACCCAAGCGACAGGAAGTTGCATCAAGTTCCTACAACGCACTATAAGCAGCATCTGCTTTTGATCTGATCTGATAAGGAATAAAATTGAGTCAAAATTAAATCAATGGATACAAATGTTTTCAAATAAAAAGACAAGAAATAAATGACTGTAATTCCCAGAACATTATCGGTACCACAAGACGTCATTAAATAACATTATCCCATTTTACCTTAGGCCCCGGTGATAAAATTACGAAAATAATCAGTGAAAAATTAAAATTGTAACACACAGAAATTTAAGTGATTTACCTTTAACTATTTAGGGCTACGTCCATGGACAAACTCCGAACGATTCTTCCACTATTAAAAATAATAATATTACAAAGAGAATACAAAAATAATAACACTCAAAATGTCTTACAAAAATACATAAAAATAATTTTTTCATTATTTTTCTCTGTCTATTATAGAAAATCCTTACCTCTACATACGAGTTCTTTGCTCTCCTTTTTGTTAGTGCGTGCAGATGAAGCAAATCCTCTTCTATAAAAGCAAAACGCGTTTTCTCTCCTTTTTTTCAAAACAAAAGCGTGGGTCTCAACCTTGAGTGGTACCGCCAGCGGGCACCACCACTAACATTTTAGGTATCTAATTCCAGGGTTAGCTTTACACTATAAAATGTCCAATCTGCTCTCTCTTCCTTGGCACAAAGTAATCGTAAAAAGAAAGACATAAGGGAAGAAAAAAAAAATGTCTGGAAAGAATGAGGGTTCTGGAATAGGTGTGTTTTTAAGTGCAGTAGCAGTGATTGCTGCGATTGCATATGTGATAGCTAGAATTGTATCACAGGCATCCTCTGGGTCATCCAGAAAGACCATGAAAGCTCCAGGAAAAGATTTTCGAATCCCCAGGGAAGATTTTGATAAAGATCCTGCCGCTTATTTTCGTAGTCTTCGTGGCAAGTAATTAGTAATCAATAAGATGTGTTATTGGATGAAATAAAGGAATTATGCTTATTTCAATCTGTTAATTTCTGTGTCTCAGCTTTAGGATTCTCGTTTGTATAAAGTAATGTTCTGCATGTTGATATAAAAATAATTCTAGAATTCTTGAGTTTTTAATTTCTTGTCAAGCAGGAAGAAGAAAGAATAAGTACAGTGCAGCTCGTCCTTGCAAAATCTGGCTGCCCTCTTCTCCATTTTACTCAATTTCATGTAGCAAAAGATCTATAAATGCCTGGTCATGATGTTAATTATTATATATGTAGGACCTAACCTGAATTATTACAAGTAGGTCCCTAAAAAAAAAATATTACAAGTAGACCTATCAAGAGGAATAATGGACAACCACATGGGCTATAGCTTTTAATTTCAGGCCCAAAGATATCCTCTCTTGGACCGACTGTGAATGATTACTGCCAGTACTGGGGCGTCTTCCGCTACCCTAGTAATTCAGTTCGTGTGGTGGTTATTTATTACATTGGTTCGTATTCATTATTATACTCTTGAGTCGTGACCTATGGATATAATTAAAAATAATAAAATTACATTAAGCTTTAGATGTTAATCAAATCATAAAATTTGTATATATTCTAAATCCTAATGAACTCAAAAAACAAAAAATCCTAATGAAATCATAAAATCTAAAATCTTGGAACTCTAAAATCCTGAAAAATTGTCACTTAAATTATTATTCTTATGCTAAATTTTTTATTTTTTTATTTACGTATCATAAAAAATTGAATAGCATAAATAGCTATATTAAAAATTTTTTCAATTAAATGAGTATATATTAAAAGCATAATTTAGTTAATTACTACTAATTATGTCTCATTTTATTTCCTTGTTAGTTCTTTTTTGGATATCCCAAAATGTTTATAAGGATTGTAAATATATACATATAAATAATTATTTTTTCCGTGATGACCTTTATAATTATTAATTAAATGAAAAAATTCTATTAATACCTTAATAAGTTAAAAGTAAACAAAATAAAAAATAATTTTTATTAACTAAATTCTTAATATTCATATTTTGTCAAAACATACAAATAAAATGGAAGATGAAGTGTTTTGTTTCTACTAGAATTAAGGCGATTCAATCATTTTTTTAATTTTTATAAAATGTAAAGAATCATTAAATTTAACACAGCGGTGTAATCATATATATATATATATATATATATATATATAAAGAAGTCAATTACATATTGCTGCCCGTTGGATATTTACGAAAGTGTCCTTATTCTAAATTGCAGAACCTTAATTGTTTGGATGGAAGTTACTTGTTAGTTTTGGAAAGTAAAGTAAGGCAAATTATTTAGTTATTTGGAAAGAGAGTTAGAGAGAATATAATATTTAAAAGTTATTTGAGAGGTTGAAAACATGTCTAAATAACTCAATCTTCAACATTCTGAATTGAGATTTAAGCATAGTTAAAAAATTTAACTTCTAAAATTATCTATAATCATATTTATAAATCTTCCATGACAAAAATATTTTTATAATATTTATATTTAACACTATCTTCATCTACTGTCAAACCAAACAAAACAACTTGATTAAATTTTCATTTACTGTATCTTCCGTACAAATACCAAAAAGTCATTTATCATACTATATTTTACTGTAACTTATTTTAATGCTATACCTTATTTTGATGATATCTTCCTCCGTCAGTACTTCTTTATAGTCTTAACCGAGTTAGGTCATATCATCAAGAAAAAGTTAAAAGAAGAGCCATGTGCCTTTCTCAGCCATTGTAGCTTACGGAAGAGACCCTAAAGGGACCCCTTTGTCTCTCTCCCTCAACAGTAAATGCCCTAAATAATGACCTATCATGCCTTTTTTCTTCATTTAGTTCACACCCCAATGCCCTTTTCATGTATTATTACACTTTATCATTTACAAAAGCAATGTTTACAAATTAAAAAATAAACAAATAGCAATCCACAGGACATCAAGACCAGGGAAAAAAGTGTACATATATTAATAAAAAGAAAAGAAAAGAAATAAAATAATTAGACATTAATTAAATTAATTAATTAAGCTAAGAGCCAGAAATCTTTATGACGCTTAGTGGTGATCAAATAGCCTCCACCTTTTTTGCTCCTTCTTCTAACTGCAATGGCCATACAATCAGCATTTTGGATGCAATATTCTACAACTCCTCCACCTGTCACCTTATTGCTTGCCCACATCATTATCAATCTCCATGTCATCGATCTCTTCTTTTGCCCTAGAACCAGAAGTGCCACTCCTTGTCTTTTAGCTTCTTCCACTATTAATGGCCCTTTCTCCTTTCCTTCTACAACTGAAATCTCTATTTGTATCTGCAGATTAATTAAAACTTATATTTCTTACACATCTACATAATAAAATCTTATATCTACCCAAAATAAATAAATGCAGCAATAGCTACCCACTTCAGGTCTCCTTAATTGGCACATGTTCTTCAAGGAATTTACAAGTTCATAAGCCCTCGGAGGAGCTCTCTGCTCCCTGCTAGACTCTTCAATTGCAATTGTGGCTGTTTCAAGAAAATTTCTCTGAATAATCAGAAAATATATAATACAATTGAAAAAGAAATTAACTAATAAAAACAAAAACAAACCTTGTTTAGATGCTTTAGTTACATGGAGAAGAACGAGAAGATCATGACTTTGAACAGTATGAGAAAGTGCCCAAAGCAAAGCTCCTTTAGCTTCAAAACTTGAATCAACCACAATCATGATCTTCCTTCCAATAACATTCAACGGTTTGATCACTCCTCCACTAGATTTCTCTTCTTCTGGATTCTCAATCTTCTGATCATTTTTAGTACTTGTAGAAGATGAATTAAGACTGTTAATATTAGGCTTGGATTGTATGGGCGGTGAACGAACAATTTTAACATGAGGCTTAATTCTATTGAGGCAAAAGCTTGGTAACCTTGTGCCTGACTTTCCCATATTTCTCTACTGGTTGGAGAGTAAATGTCAAGGAGAAAGCAATTATTATATGAGAAGAAGAAGAAGAAGATGAAGAGAATATGTAATAATTATGAAAAAATGCTTCTTAATACTTGGCCAAATTTCCAAATGTTGGTTACGGTTGGACCACTATTATCCATGTTGCTTTAATATATATATATATATATATATATATATTGCTTTTTATTTTATTTTATTTGTTATTTAATGATGTTAGTTTCTTTTATTTATTTCCCCTTTGCGGGGGGCTATTGATGAACGTGCTTTCATGAAAGTGTAGGGCCAATCAGTACTCTTATTGACCAGCTATGGTATTTTTCTATATTTTAATTAAAATTGTATAATATAATCTTATTATGTGCTTTCCACTCCTTTCGGCAATTTCAATCTCATTGTTTCTTGCCATATGGTTGGCATCATTAATTCATATCCTTTGTTATAAGCACTTTTTTTTTCATATATATATATATATAATTTATTTGTTTTTAGTTAAATAGCTATTGGCTTGATTGGAATTTGGAATTTTACGTTTTTCCTATCTCTAGAGTGAAATTTCTTAATATAATTAAAATTATATATGTTTAAAAAATGTGGTAGTTAAGATTTAAATCCCAAATCTGTATATTACATATTAAATATTCAATTTCTGAATTAAAATCTAATCAGTCAAATTCAAACTTTTTATATTTAAATTCAAAATATTTTTTTTAATTCTTATTTCTTTTTTGAAACTATTATGATATAGTTATCGTATATTACTCATTATTCATTATGAATTACCAATTTTGCTGTAGAAAAAAAAAAGTTCAAAGTCCTGTTGAAATAATTTATCACAGGAAAAGAGAAAAAAAACCAAGTATTAAGCCAAAACATGCAAGATTATTTATTAACTAATCTATATTATATTTTAAAAAAATGTCGTCCAAAGAAGATTAGAAGAAATAAGACAATGGTGCACTCAAGTCTCGACTAAAACAAAAGTAGCAAAAGGTTGTTACATAAATTTGGCAATTGGCATGCATTAGAGCGTGTACAATGCAATTATGGATTGTGATTGATGTATTTTAATAAATAGAAGTTATGGATTGTGACGTGACTGAATGTGTATTTATAGATGTTAGAGTTTAAAAAATGGTTCTCCAATGCACAAAGAAGAAATCAGTTTTAGCGCAAGAAAAAGTTTAAGCACAAATAAAGGAGGAAAATAATAAAAAATAAATAAATAAATAGGAAAAAAAGAACAAAAAATTGAGTCGCGCTGTCTAACAGACCCTCTGAAAATAGAGAGCGTGATAGACAATGTCTCTTTTTTTTTTTGACACATCAGACTCACAGATTGAACAGACAATAGCATTAAAGAAAATTTTTATTTTTAACTTTCAATTTTTTAAACGTAACAAATAAATTAATACAATCAACGGTTGCGTTGGAGATGCTCTTCTATATAGACCTCCACATTGATAATTAATGATAATGAATAGAACATGGACCGGATAAAATTTGATATGCTCAACTAGAGGAATAAGCCAAAATATTTGGTTTAGCTTATAGCTTTAATTTTTTTAAAATTAATAGATAGTGTCTATTCAACAAAATTAGTTTTTTAATAGTTATTAATTATTTTAAAAGTGTTTTAGTTGTTTAAGTAGTTAGCAACTGTTTGAGTAGTTTTTTATAAAATATCAAAAACTAAACATTTAATTTTTATAATTAACCTTCTATAAAACGATACTTTTAACTTCTAAAACATAAACATAATCATAATATATATAACTTTTTAAAAATAAAAAATAAAAACATATATACTCACTTCTACAGACAGTAAGAAATAAAAGAAAAAAGGGCAATGCAAGAGCATTATTGATGTTTGATATAGAATGAATTTTAGGCATTCAAGTGTGGCTACTCCCTAAGTTTTAAAAATGATAGCCTCCATTTAAAATTGTCTATGAGAAACGAATAAATTAGTTCAGCTATTAGAGTTAGTTTGCTATATAATTTATTCACCTTTTGGATTACAAAATGTAATAAAATATAAATTTATATAGCTCAAAGTATTGATTTATTAAAGGTATAGTTGCTAACTTGCAATTTGGCTCTTTGATTATGTAATCCTAGAACTCATTATACCCTCATCATAAAAATTAATTAAGAAAAACAAAAAATAATTGAAAAAAAAGAAAAAGAAAGAAAGGAGAGACTCATGAGTAGTATTATCCTCCATTAGGTAAAAGGCTATAATCTTTTAGATAAGATGATGGTAATTATTCTTTGCATATGGATATTACTCTCTTACTTTACCATTTGCAACATCTTGGGCATTGATCAAAATAAGATTGCAATTTAATTATTAGGTATAAGTTTGATTTTAATTTTATTGCATATTTATATATATTGGTATACTAAACGTGGTTCACACGCTATATGATTTCATGATTACAATTAAAAGAAAGAAAAGAAAATATTCAACCTATAAATCTTTTTTATGTTTCTTTTCGAAAGAGTCAACCTCATGATTTAAATATTTGCCAAAGCAAATATTGATTTGGGATAGACATACCGAGAGACGCAGGAGCACTGATAGAAATTAATTTTTCTAAAATTTTAATTTTTTTTTTAATTTTTAACAAAGTATTATTTCCCCTTTTATAAAATTAATTTTATTTTCAAAATTTATGGTTATAATCTACAGAAAAAAATTACTCGGTATATGAGTCAATCTGTATACCAAAAAAGATAAGAAGAATTGCATGTTATATATAAAATCAATTATTAAAATATTTACTTATATTGTTGGTAAGAGTTAATTACTATTATTAATATAAACAATTGTAATTATTTTTTATTCTTAAATTATTAAAATTATGATTAATATTTATAATAATAATTATAAGTAATATATTTCTGATTTGTTAAGTCTGTTTATAAATGAGAAAAAAGCAAAGATGAAATGAGGGACCGGGACTAGACTTTTTGCAAAATCGAGAAAGGCTATGCATTATTTTTTCAAAGTAAAGATTCAACAACCTTCACTGACTTCCCAAAAATATTAGATGGTTAAGAGGTCTTTTCAATCTTTAAATTAATTGAACAAGTTGCATCCACAGATACAATATCTTCTTCTTCTTTTTTTTTTTTTTTTTTTTTTTTTTTTTTTTTTTTAATAATATACATTTGCATTCTAATTATGAACAAAATAGAAAAGGAATTTTTGTTGACCTTGTCTGGCTTCTTACCCTGCGTGTGCTTTCTGCCTTAATTACTAGCTGGAAGCTTTGGATTCCAAATACTAGGCTTTTGTAAGTAAGAATTTGCAGTTCTTCATATCTATAGCAGTCTTCAAGAAAAGGGTTATGATTGCCATGAACTTGAAGAGGGAAATTTTTTATTAATTAAGGGAAAATTGTCAACTTAATAGGAATCATTGTTAGTTAGTTTGGCGACAGAATTAGATAGCTAATTTAACTAGGTAAGTAAAACTAATCAGTGGGTTTACTTTTCCTAATATGTATCATTTTGAGATTAAATTCCTAACCTTAGATCTATTATTTTTATATTTTTGATGAATTGGACCGCAAGTTTTCATTTGTGGAGAAAAATGCAAATTGAGTGGACCATACTTTTCAAAAGTTTATCATTTACCAACTCTGAATTACAGGTGAACTAATAGCATTGTTTTTTAATTTTCATCTCGAGTAGACAAAATAAAATTTGTCTCTCAAAGAGCATGAGATAATAGTGAGAAAACAATTTTTATATATATATAATTTTAAAATTTTAGTTTTACTTGAATTATTCAGTAGACGACGTCGTGCGATGTATTTGCTATAAACACGCGTTGTCGTTGGGCCTAATAATACATACCATTCACAAACCCACAAAACAATTGTTTGGGCATGGGCTTCAAATTCAGATCTTCATATTTTAAACCCAAAAAATCCGCTTATCGGCTAAGAATCCTACAAAATTAGGATTCGCTCACACACAAACTTCTCAACTTCAGAATCTTCTTTTCCAAATTCCTATGTAAATACGTTCTTTTTTTTTTTTTTAAAAAAAAAACCTTGTTTGGTTATGAATTCCTATTCTTTCTGGGTCTTACTTTCCTTTTTCTTTATGTGAAATTTTCTTTCTCATCCAAAGATATTGGGTTTTAGTTTTAAGTTCAGTGAGGGGATTTACCATTGACATATTATTCCGAAGTTGAATGCTGCGTTTTCAATTCTGAGGTATGCATGAAGGATCATCTGTTGTAATTTTTAGTATCAATCTAATTCTTTTTCCTTAATTTTCTTTTCTTTTTTATGTCAGTAGCTGTTTACCCTTTTATGCATTATATATATAGTATTAGCAGATTATTATTTATATATCTGCAACGAACTTTTGAAGTAAATATTCTTGTGGGTCTTCTCTTTTGATTATTGGATTAGCAAAGTAACAATTCTTTTCTTCATTAAGGTGAAGATGAATATATTCATCATCAATATTTTAAAAAAAAAAAAAAAAAAAAAGATAACTAATTTCTTAATTTCAGGCAACCTTAATTTGCTTATATGGTGTTCGTTCTTTTGCAGAAGCTAGATAATGGGCTCTATTTGTAGTTGCTTTCTTGCTGAGGATCCTGCAGAAAATAGTAGCAGAAACTCCAATGTCAAAGGATTCATTCATACCATATTCATCAAGGTAAATTTAAGTTTAATTAGTTTAATCAATTGATTTTTATTTGTTAGTTAAGCTTAAAATTCAAATTAACCAATTTAATTGCAATACTGAATAGCTACTCTGATGGTAATGTTAGAACGAGTCTTAGCACAAATATTATGTTTTCGTCTTTTTAGTGTTATATATATTATTTTCTGTAATTATACTATCATGATTCATGATGATGACCTTATACAATTCTAGGGTAATTACCCTAATTAAGCATCATAATTGCCTTAAAGTTGCGTTAATACACATCTGCCTTCAGTATGCGACAGTGTTCAACACAGGCGATACCAGTGTCCTGCCAGAAGCAAATACTGGACTGCACGCCATGAATTCCAACGGACAGTCTCCGCTGCCACGGCTTTCGTCACTGCCACTGCTGCCATCACCGCCGCGGCTGCAGGTGCAGCTCCCACGTGCAAATAGTGAAAGTCAATTACAAAATAACATACAGCAAATAACAAATGGATTTGATATTGTTAGATCAAGTGATTATAACAATTCATCAAAGTCTCCTCATCCCATTAGAGAATCAAAACTAGAAGCTGAAATTACTTATTTATATGCTTCCCAGGATGATGAAGATGTTTGCCCCACATGTCTTGAAGGTAAATTAAACACAATTTGTCTACTCATTATGTCATGATTAATGTTAATCTTTTTTTTGAATTCTCAACATTTGTTGTTGATGATAGATTATAGCTTTGATAATCCAAGGATAGTGACACATTGCCAGCACCATTTCCATCTTGGATGTATATATGAGTGGATGGAAAGAAGCCAATCCTGCCCCCTTTGTTTTAAGGTAATTAATTTCTTCAATCTATATTTGCCTTTTCTTTTGAGGAAGAGAAAAATAATTATTATTCTTTTTAAGTAATTATATATTTATATGTGCATTAATTGCAAATAAGAAATATAAATGCTGATCAAAACACTCATTTGGCATTTCAAAATATCTTCCTGTTCTTTTTATGCTAGCTGGAATTGTATTACACTAATTTCTTTTTAAGTAATTTTGTGATATATACTGCAGTTTGTAATTGCTAATGAATTTGAGTCTCTTCTGGATAATGTTGCAGGAGATGGTATTTGATGAAGCTACGTGAAGTATCGATACAAGCTTGATGATGTGTGTATATACAATTTGATTAGAGATTTAGATTGAAAGTCTATTCTCTAATATCAAAATCCCAAATCAAATATTAAATACATGAGAAATATTACTTATATCCCGTTTCACAATTTTTTCATATTTTTATACGTTCAGACCCATAACTATAAGAAGTAAATTCCTTTCAAATGCCATTATCTTTTTTTTTTTTTTTTTTTTGTTAAATGATTTCCTCTTCATAAATTTCAATTTTAGAAGTGTAATTGCCAATTAGACAATTTTTGGATGTAATATTAATTTTATTTTGTTTGTCTGACGTCAGCAAAGGTAATTGATATTTTTTTTTTTTTTGAAATAAGGTAATTAATAATTTAATATTGTAAAACATCATTAAGTATTGCATGCAAAATACGTAGATAGTAATGATTAGATATAGTAAGATGAACCTCTATTAACTTGTAAAAACTAGTTTTGACTGAAA
Source organism: Jatropha curcas (assembly GCF_041381405.1). Taxonomy (NCBI): domain Eukaryota; kingdom Viridiplantae; phylum Streptophyta; class Magnoliopsida; order Malpighiales; family Euphorbiaceae; genus Jatropha; species Jatropha curcas. The sequence goes on from NC_143155.1 coordinate 22,576,912, forward strand.
CCATACTTAATTATCCTCATAATTTTCTTTGTTAAAATTTTGCTAATTGATTTCGAAAGGAGAAAACATAAGTTGAGCAGCTTTCGCTGCATCCAATGTAGACGAGACTCCTCCACCGTCCTTGCTGAGTATTATTTTCAGTTTTGATACTTTTGCACAGTTGAGTTCAAGCTAGTAATTATTCCTGGCAACATTCTTTCTACCTTTCTTTCATATCTCTGTACTGTGCTTAATTAATTATTTATTATCTTTACCATTAGCTAGGAACATTATGACTGGTATGTGTATATGTATATATATATATATAAATTACAAGATCTGGGAAAAGATGTGAAACCATAAAATCCGCCAAACCCAAACAAGAACAATAAGGGAAAACAATCTACTAATAGAGAGAGGGAGAAGAAACTTCTCCAAATCACCAGTTTTTAACGGTGTTGTAACACCCTTATGGCCTCTTAGAATGAAATACCGGAACTCTATATAAAAATAGAATTTCTTAAGCAGATAAACCATGCACATATCTGCACAAAACAAGAGTAGATCCATGATCTACCCTGATAAAATAAGGGATGAGACCCTGGATAAAGCCCTGAAGGGTGCAGAAAACTACAAGAACAAGGAAAAAGAAGAACAGAGGGAAAGAAAAAGGAAATAAAAGCAAGAAGATAGCTACTGCCGGTGATACTACACAAAGTCACTTTAGGCTGTTGTTAGGATTGAGAGAAAAGGAAAGAGAGAAAAGAAATGCCTTTTGAAAACTATTATAAATCTATTTGATGAAATCACTGGAAAGTATAATTTCATATTTGAATTTTTGGTAAACAATATTTTTCACCCCCTTTTGAAATTATTATACAAAAGAAAAGGCTATCCTGACTTCTTTGAAATTTATATATACACCCAGTGCCAAACTAGGCACAGGCATGTAGATTTTACTTTCTTGCCACAAATCAAAACCTCTAAAGCCTACATAACAAATAATCCAACTATATGGCTAACCAGATACCCAAATATTGTATTCCTTTCCCTTCTGCTCACTCCACCCCAAAAACGCTACCCATGCATATGAAACCCTAGCAACCATGCTGCAATCAGTTATTGATTTTCCTTTTTCCTTTTGTTTTTTTTTTTTTTTTTTTTTTTCTTTTGTTAGCAAACTTGACACGTGTCCCTACAATTATAATTATATTTATTAGATATATTTAGAAAATATTATTAACACAAAATTTCTTTAAACAATAAAAAAGCTCAAATAATTAGAATTTGTTAACAAAAAGGTATTATATATATATATATATATATATCAGACCGACATATCATTATATACAAAAAATTTTTATGATGCATCAAGATCGTAGAGATTAAAGTTGTTATATCATCGTGCAAAGCATGAAAGAGTCTTAGCGACATTTGTTACATTGAACAATTTTCATGTCCATTTATATATATATTATAAATTATATATTAACAAACCAAAAGCTTCAGAAATAGGCAGCAGAGAGGTAGCATGTAGTAATCTCTCTCCTGTTTTCCATTTTAATTAATTTCTTCGACCAAATTGATAATTATGTGGTGAAGCATCCAAGATGACATGAATATATTGGTTCCAATGTTAGGTCCAGCTGATTTCTCCTCACTTCTGGTACTGCTTCTTCCTGGTAAGTGCCACTGCACATAAGTAATATCACATGTCAAATAATTAGACAGTGGAAATATGTGTATATTCTAAGAAGTCATTAATATAAAAGCAAGCAAATTAAAAATGGATTACCCAATATTTAGACAAGGAAGTGGTTGCTGTGGCACAAGGAAGGGTGACATATGGGTGTTACGGTTTTGCTGCTCCCAAAGTGCCTGCTGTGCCACTGCCTTCTCCTTCTCCTTAATCTATTACAAAATTACAAAACTAATTAATCTTGAGTTTCTAGTCATCAATAATTATCCTATATACACACATACACATATTACTATCATGTATGCTAATAGCCTTTGTATGAAGACTCATTGCAGTCTCTTATAACACTGAGAAATTTGTTGTAATTCAACCACTTGGCCTAAAAATTCAACTCTTCCTATGAGTTTTCGCATAGAAGTCGTTCTCAAGATTATAAGATTGGGAGTTCGAACTCAATAGATACCCAATTGACAAAAAAGAAAAAAATAAAAAAGCTTGTAGTTATCATTAATTTATTTAATATATATGTATAGAGAGAGAATGGTTCTTAATAAAAATTATCAGATAATCTATAATTAGGAATGTGAAACAGTGGGATACCCATTTAGTACCTGTACTATCAAAACCTATTCTTCTATGTAATCTAGATATTGAATCCTACTCAGTAATTCTACTGTTCTAAGAAACAAAGTTCATAAAACTGCAAGAATTGCGCCGTACCAGTTTGAAAATCGTAATTTCCTGTTATCTTCAAGCAGAATGCCTTTTGATTTGGCATTGTCAAAAAAGTAATCGAACTTGGCAATTGGCAATTTTCACAATCTATGTACTTATATGAACCTTTCTCTATGTAGTACTGGAAAGAGTGATTTGTATGCTTTTGAATAATAAAGATAAGTTACCTGCTTTGCTAGCATACTATTTTGCGCTTCTATTGCCTTCTCCTGTCACAGATGAAAAAAGAAGAAAAAGAAAAGAATATCATGACGCAAGATTAGCTTCATCTGGGACAAACTTTATAACAAGCAGAAAACAAAAGAGAACCTGCACTTTAGGGTTTTTCTGTCCATAACAATACTTTGAGAAGGATGAAGTTTAACTAGCTATTAGTAATTCAGCTCTAAAGGCATTCTTTAAATGCTTATAATCTATGGAATTTCTTTAGGCAAATTTTAGAACCCAAAAGATTTAGCACATAAAACCCTAAACAAGCCCAAGTGCATTATGTTGCAGGCTAACATGATTGCTGTATGTATCTGGCTCTAATTAAGCCATTGGATTTTCTGTAACTGAGCTACTAATACCCTTATTTAGACATGTTCTAAATCAAGTAATTAAATTTTACCGAATCTAAGCAAATTATATCTTCTTCATTCTATGAAAACAATGCTAATGTATATAGTCAGTGTAATAATTAAAAACTGCAGCAGAAACCCTAGTTCCTCCTGCAATATCACTCAATTGCTTGAAAGCAATTTTTTGTTAATTTTGATTAACGATTACCTTTTTCTGATACTCAGAGATGGATTCATGCATCAGTTGGTTCTGCAAGAAAAGCAAACATGTTACTACTATCCGTTAATATAAATCAAATAAAAGGAAATTTAAGCATTTATATAAATACATAAATAAAATATACGCACGTTTCTTGCTCGGATGTGCTTAAGAGCAGTATCAAGCTGTTGCTCCAAGTTTTGGAGCTCTTTCAAGCTCAATGAGTCTAAATCTTCTCCTAAATAGTGCCTGTTGAGGTTTGAATATTATCATTAAATTGAATAACAGCAAAGGAAAATAGATAATTAAGAAAATAATTAAATTCACTAATAATTAGTACCTATGGTTTCTCTCTAAAAGCTCAACCTTCGCCTTGAGTCTGTTATATTCCAGGGTCCAATTCTCCTGCATATATAATTAATTAACCTCATGGTTGTCATTTGTCAATCACTAATTTTATATATTATGGTTCCATTAATACTGAGTTTTGATTCATATATATATATATATATAAACTCTGAATTTTTTATGATGGGACAAGGAATCCAAACTCGTCCTTGTACTAGAGAACTTACTTGTGAATTAAGATCGTTTGCTATGAGCTGCCTTTCTGCATAAGAATACCTCTCATAGCGTTCAAGAATCTTTTCCATGCTGTACAAGAAAGTAATCAACAACGTTGGTTAACAGGTTTGATGGACTAAAGAATATTAAACATCACTGGATAATGCAATAAGAGCAAATAGGGAATCACAAATTGGCAATTGAGAAACATAAATTTTACAGCTACAAGTCACTGGAATTTCTTTGTTTTGTTCATGATTCATACTGCAGTTTAGATATCAAAAGAGGCATTGATATGAAATATTGAAAAAATAAGCACAAAATTTTCCGTTAATTATATATACAAAATAAAAAACAGAATAAGCAATATACTCAAAATTGCACATTCTCCAGAAGTCACAACCAAGAACCAATCCAGTGGAGTCAATTCAGTTGATATGAAAGAGATGAGAATTCCCCTTCCTTATTAATTAGGGTTCAGTGCCACTATAGGAAGTGCGCACTCCAGGAATAATAGTACTAATGACACTAGCACTCGGTGTGCATAAACTATCCGAAGAATACCTCATAATCTACAGTATCAAAAAAAGAAAAAAAAAGAAAACAATCAATAGAAGCAAAGCTAATAACATGATTAACATTAATTAATATGAATAAAAATTCAAGTCAATTATACGTGATTTAGTTGATCTTCTCACTTATATAAACAGTAGTGAGAGGTTTTAAACTCGAGTTTTCTCGATTATAAAAATTTTTACTAATTTGACGAACTAAGGAGAAAGCTACCCTGTCGTGTAGATACAAAAGTGAGCAAAATGCAGCAAGTATGCATGACTAAGTATTAAAACAATAACATAAGCCAATTGTTAATAATAAAAATCCATACAAGCATTTTGACTGTATGGAAGTATATAGCAGCATATATTAAAATTAAGTTACCAAGAAATTTAATCAGTAATAACATCAAACCAGCTTATCCAAAAAGACAAACATGTAATAAAAAGCAAATTGAATATCATCTGTCGAGATTCAAAGAAATTAAGTCAAGTGTCTGTCTCGCGGTGCATGAGATTAAAGATTCAAACTTTATATTAAATTTAAATATTTTTTGATTTACGGAAAACAAAAAATGTTAAGCATCAATTAATTATATGGAAAAAGAAAAACATGATAATAATAATTAGCACAAGTTATCATTACATAAAGACTTCACTAAGTAAAAGCACTAGAACACATTCCTAGAAAGAAAGTAATTGTGAGTACTAAGATGCACATTTTATCCATTATGTAATAACCCTTATTTTAAAGTAAACAGAAAAAACCATGAAATGATTTTTGTGTTTTATCATAAAATTATATTAATTTCACACATGAAAACTCAATATAATTATATAAAATAAAACATTTTTTAATAAAAATCCGTACAACTGAAAGAGAAACCAGTAGTTACGGTATAATCCTAAAAACCAAATAAAAGACTAATCAAATTAATAGGTTTTGCATTTAAATTTGGACCTCCTTTTGAGGGATCGTAGATTTATATTCTTCCAGAGTTCAAATCAATCTCCCGATGCAATTATTATTATTATAACATCATAACGTGCAGACAATAAAACAACTGAAGTCAAAAGTACAGTTAAATTGGCAGTGGATCTGAGACAGATGTCAAGATGGGTTGCATAAATCTGTCCATACAATATTATGTACTAATTTTTATAATATCTGTTTTCATGTAGAAATCCACAGCTTTTGCGAGAAAAAGAAATGGGGCAAAAAGAGAGTAAATTCAATTAAATCTTTTTCAATATATGTTTATTATAATTTATAAATTTTCACAAAATCAAGTATAAGTGTTGCACCTTTGATTATGTCAAAGATTAATATAGTGCTATAAAAAATTAAAAAAGAAAAGAAAAGAAAATCAATATAAAGCTGAAATTACATTTCTGAATTTAGTAAAAGACTAGGTTTTGAGGGTGAAATACTTTAATAATAATAATAATAACAACATATTTAGAACATGATAATACATATAAAGTCCCTTTCAAAAAAAAAATTTATGAAGTATGTTATTAGCCTCTAAACTCTCTGCATTAAATTATTCAAGATGCTAAATAGTGGTTTAACTTCAAATGCAACATATATTAAGTCCAAAAGCAGAAACTCTGATACCTAGAGTATCAGTCACTGATTTTCACAAGAGAAAATAAAAATTTTTTATGGAAAAAAAGGATAATATAAATACATAAATATATTTTTTTTTCTGTATGCAAGATATCTATCTTTCATGCATATATGTAGACAATAATGTGTTCTGTACGAAGAAAAATGGATAAGGTTTTCTGTGAAGAAACAGCCACGAAACCAAGAAAATTAAATTTGAAAAAATAATAAAAAAAGTCCCAAAATTAATGTGGACTGAGGAAAATGGATAAACAAAATCCCTAAACCCAGATCTTGTAATAATTGATAAAACCTAAACAAAAGAAAGAAAGAAAACCTAAACAAAAACCATATGCATATATACATATAAAAAAAATATCAATGAAGAAAGAATAAAGAAAGAAAAATTTACCACGAATCAGTAGAGTACTCAAAGAGCTTTCCTTTGTGGGAGAAAACAATCAAAGCAACCTCAGCATCACACAAAACAGAGATCTCATGAGCTTTCTTCAACAGACCAGCCCTTCTTTTGGAAAATGTTACTTGCCTATTGATCTTGTTCTCTATTCTCTTCAACTGAACCCTACCTCTACCCATTTCAACAAATATGTATAAATTTTTCCTCTTCTTTCCTCAAAATAACCCAAACAGCCAAAACCCAAGAAAATACCGAAAAAGAAAAACCAAAAGAGAGGCTGTATAAATAGAGAAAGGGTTATAAATAGGATTTTTCTTCTTGCTACATATGAAGCTTTCCCAAGAAAGCATGCACATATATAGAATGGGAAAATGGAGAGGTAGAGAGGGGGATAGTGGTTTTTATGGAAAAGGGCAGGTTTTCACATACCAGAGTGGTTTTTTTTTTTTGAATTTGCTGTCGATTTCTCATTGGCTATTGCTTGTACTACAGAGTCCGTATTACCTGATGTGCAAAAAACCTCATTTTCTTGTATAAAGAACTCTTATTTAATGTTCGTTTAGCATTTACTTTCTTTTATACTACTAATTTTTATTTAGGAATGTAATATTCGAGGCCACAGAGACTAATGGTGGCATGGCAGTGTCAGATCCTCTACGGACTATGGAAACTCCTTGTATGGTCGAACCTGTCGTCACCCAACAACACATACCTTCATTATTAGTATTGACGGCGGAGTTTTTGTTTCTTTAACCAAACTATGATTTTTTTTTTCTTAGTAATTAACTCTTAATTCTGAATTGGTATTATTATGCAACTGTTTAGTGCCAAATACAATGACTTATAATGACTTACCATCCACAAGTAAAAAATTTTAAAATAATCTTAAATCAAGTGTCTAATCTGGTTATTCTTTTCACTTCTATAATGATTTATAATGCATAAATAAAAAAAATTTAATGTAATATATATCAACCGTGGTTTGATTAGTCTTTTCACTTATACGAGAAATTAGAGGTCTCAAATTTCAACAGAATATTTTTCAAATTTCAACTTATTTTCTTTTATTATAATTAGATATAATTTTAAAAAAACAATACACGTCATCGTAAAAATCCTATTATGATACATTGGAGAGCCCGTTTTCAAATTTAATATTTACAAATAGACTTATAGTCACATCATTATTAATATCTTCTATTTAATATGCTATATAAGCCACAACCTACGGTCACATTAGAATTGCTCTAAAGCAAAAATGGATATAAACAATTCAAGATAAATCATGATTAAGCTGGTGTAAAAACTGAATACTACTAAAAAGGTTAAAAGATTCAAAATCTGAAATTGTAACTATTGGAAAGGTTTTACGGAATACTACGTTGGTCGTAGTATAAAAACAACATTAAAAAAAGGCCATCTACTGTCCATATTATACAATCGGTTCCTCATAGGTGAATTTGTACTTCTTTTTTTTTTTCAAAAAAAAGTTGAATTTGTACATATCAAATTAAAAGAAAAGGCAAACCCATAAAAACTATGCCTTTCGATATTTAATATATTTAGTTATTTTTGTGTTTTGTTGTTGATAGAACTTGCAGATTATGGAAAACGTAATAGTAATATGTAACAGCTGTAGGCTGCTGCACTTAGGAGAGCAACTGAAAGTAGAAAGCGTTGGTCTCTTGTCAAGTGTTAAATTAACAGCATTTTGACATTTCTGAATTTTGTGGGTTCCATTTATCACATTCATAAACAAGAAAAGAATTGCGGTTTGGGTCATCAAATTTATTCAAACTGTGACATTTATCAAATTTAGGACAACCCACTTCAATTTGCCAAGACAACAATGATGCTGACACTTTGACTTTGGTCAATAATAATATAGGATTTTTAAAGACATTTTGTATGATTTTTTTTATTATTATTTCCTATATGTATGACTTCAACTAGCGTTGATTAAACTCAAACATGCTTTATCATTTAACTACTCTTAGAAATTTCTATATTGATCAATAAAATAAAGATTAACGACTTTATTTTCACTCCACTCTTTTGTTGTGGTGCTCTTATAATCGTTTAAATTTTCCGGCATGTTATTATTTCTATGCTATTAATAAATAATCATTATTACTAATAATTAAGGTGTTGGTTAAAATAATAAGCGATTTCAATCTTTGTAAGATTGAAAAACGCACGACTAAAAATATTTTCGCTCTATTGTCCGCACAGGATCACACCACATCTCATTGTGTCAAGACACTCCAACATGAACTCTAACCAATAATCAATAAAAAAAATATCAGTAGTATGATCTAACCCATGATTGGTAAAGACAATGGAAATAGAAAGATTAAAAAATCAACAGAGAAGGTATCCTCACGAAAAAAAAAAAAAGATTAGAAAAATATTTGTAAAGAAAATAAAAACGTCCTTTTCTCATACCTTTTGTTGTTAAAATCACAATATAACATATTCTGGTTCGATGCATCTGTCTCTTTTCCAGTTAAAATAGGATTACGCGTTCGTAATAGCAATGAGCCTGACAAATTAAGAAAAGGCTGTGGATTGGAATAGCTCTCACGTGAACTACCCCATTACTTTATGCTATTCGTATTCCTAATCCTGAGACACAACGCAACCTCTTCTCTTCCAATATAAATAATCGGAAAATAGGCATGTTTAAGAATTATCGGTTTTAATTTCGAAATTATGGTTTTGGATATAAAAAAGATGAAATTAGAACCGAACCGTTTTTATACGATTTCAAAAATAATTTTGAAACTGTCGATTTTGATTTTTTTCAATTTTGAACTGAAATTAAATAATATATTTTAAACTTTTTAAAATATTTTTTAAAAGATTTAAATTTTGAATAAATAATAAGAATAATAATAAATGTTACTGTTGAAAAAAAATAAATCAATTTAATAAAAATTCTTTAAAATTACTTTAAAAAACTATAATAAAATAAAAAAATAAGTTGAAAATTTATTTAAGAACATATTTTTCACGATTTCAAACCAGAACTGTCGGTTTTGATTCCACAAAATAAAGGAATGGAACTGAACCTTAAATTTATAGTTTCGGTTATAGTTTTAGAACCAGAACCGTTGACCATGGTTTAATGCTGGTTTTAACTAATTTGGTCATATATGCACTTACAATTATACTATATTTTAGCGTGCTTAGATTCCTCGGTTTTACATTATTATTATACAGTGCTTACATTTCAACTTGTTTTCGAATTTAATCACTTAATTCAATTATAAAAAAAAAAATCATGCTAATTAGGCTTAAAATATAATTGTAGATTATGTATTATACGAAATTTAAAAAAAAAAAAAAAGGAAAAAAGAAATGGGGCCAATGCAAAGTTGATGTGAGGCCTGTCTTTATATAATCTTATATTTCCAATTAAGAAAGTCAAACCTTTAAAGATTAGGTTGATTCTTAACTAAAAAGGGGACTCCTAATTGTCTGGTTAAATTCTCCATGTACCATTATATATATATACTAAAACAAAACCCAAAAACACTATTCATAGAATACTGTTTTTCCACAAACCATATCATTTTCATCCTATTCCCATTTTTGCCCTTTATCATATTTACGAACTAAATAGTATTTTTCCAATTAAACCACGTCTTTTCCATATTTTCTCCATTTTGCCCTTTGTCATATATTAGAAGTTACTCTTCATTTGAATAGTGTTTTAGCTTTTATTCTTTACTGTTTTGCCCCTATTCATTTCTAATCATTTATCCTTACAATTCTGATTGTATTTTTATAAATTTCATCAATTTAACGTCTTTTTAACACTGGTATAGCCACGTACTTAATTCTTCACCATTTTCACAATGTAAATTAAATTAGTCTAATACTTTTAATAAATAAGTTACCTTAACATTTAGTATTATTAGTTTAAAATTTATGATAATTAGTTTTTCTTTTTATTATAGAACTGACTCAATATAAGTTTCAGTCTCAATTGATTAAATTCACTAAATAATTACTTTAGCATTTTTTACGGTGAATTGCCATTTAAACCATCACTTTTTTATCCTATTCTATTTTAATTGTTCCTAGAGGCTTTGTGACTATTCTGACTCTACAAATGAATTTTGGATATATATATATATCATTCTCTTAGATTAAAGATGACATATTTGGTGTTTGTCTCTTTTCCACATTAATATTTATTTTATTTTAATTTCATTGGTCCAATTAATTACCATCAAAATTTTTTTCATAAGTCATCTTTTAGTACTTTTTAAATAAATTATGTATCTCAGTTCTTAAAATTTAACTATTTGAATTATGGAATTGATTTTTCTTTTTGATTTATATAAATAAAGCTTAGCACGAGTTTATAAAATTGAATTAAATGGATGAATAAGTATAAATTTTTTGAATAATTCATTTTAGAACTTATGATATATTTAATTTATAATTAACTTAATCGATTTTTTTTTTAAATGACAATGCATTCAACTGATTTATTATTTATTATATTATCATGTATTAATAAATATAAAACTATTAAACTTTTGAAATTTTAAACTTTTTAATTTATTATTGTTCTATTGACTTTTTTTTTCATTTTAAGTGATTATTTTTACTAGAACTAAAAGATTCGTGAGCAATTTATGAAGATAATCGATAAAGCATTAAAAATTCATATCACTTGATAGATAAAATTTGAGAAATTGAGGAACACAAAATTAGTTTTTTTTTTTTTTTTTTTTTTTGTGGATTCGATATTTTTTTCATAGCAAAAAATGATAAAAAATTTAGTGTGAATTTTACATTTTTCTTAAAAAATTAGTTAATATTAAAATATAAATAAATATGAGAGCATGATACCCTAAAACAATTATAAAATTATTTTAAATATTATTCAAAATACGATTTTACATGTATTAATGGAATAAATTTTCTATTAGTAAAATAGATGAAGACATGCAATTTTATATGAATAAAATATTTTTTTAAAAAAAAATATAAATAAAATTAAATATTAAATAAATAAAAATACTGTAGGAAGCCCGCAACGTAGTGCGGGTAAATGTGCCTGTAAAATTGACAACTCAAAGCACTCTCGCTGTTTATTTTGTAGTATCAATTTTCATTCTCCTATTTTTAACTTTCTTTTTATATATATATATAACACAATCGCTTGTTAGGATAATAAAGGTATGAAAGCAAATTATATGAATTTTTTTAAAAGTATAAAATGGTTCAATTTAATTAGATAAAATTTTCAACATATATTTTTCCTTTATTATTCTAATCTATATATTAAATATTTGTAAATAATTTCTTCTATTAAAAAGAAAATGGAAAAAAAAAAATCACACAAGAAAAAAGGGTTAATGTTAATTTTTTGTGCCTGTACTTGACATTTTTTTTTCTATTTTGGTATTTGAACGAAAAATTGAAACAATTGAGTGTTCAGACTTGTATTTTTTTTTTCTTTAATTTGGTGTCTCTAGATGACATGGATAACTGGAACTTTTAATGAGATTAAGTGGAACAAACAGATACATATGTGTCCGCTTACATAGACAGACATGTATTTCACATAACCTGACAGCGTGACAAAATTAAGGATATGACAAATTTACCTCAATTTATTTACCACCCGAAGCACCTTGCTTTTCCAAACCCACCATCTCATTCGTGAATAAGATTAACAAAAACCATAGGATCAAAAATAATAATGTGTAAAAAATAATTTTTTTTTTTTGTTAAGAAAAAGAAAAGTGATTGTTTGTGAATTATGTGATAAATGTAGTTGGTTATTTCCTTACCATTTGAAGCTACACATATTCCATTCGGTTTGTAACATCAAACAAATAAAACCATACATAGAGAATCTTTAGTCGTGGTAGGAGTAAGATATGCATTTAGGATACATACAACCCAAACCCAATAATTCTCATATCTCAAAATTTCCAAAGGCATGATCCTATTCCTATATTTTTGGATTTTAAAGTGAGTTAATTACGTCATTTAATTCTACAGTAATTTTTTAAAAAAATAAATGGGGTAGTAATGATTTTTTTTTTTTTTTTGGTTTTAACCAAATTTCGTGTTCAAAGCTCATTGGTCCGATTAATCCGGATTCAGGCTGAGCAAGTCCTGAAGAGGGGCAAATCTTTAAAAATACTCCATACCTAAGTCTCAAACTTAAAACCTTTATTTAAAAGAGAAGAAATTTCCGTTATCCCATCTCACCCGTCGGAGTGGCAACAATGGTGATAAATCATATTGTTTCTAAATTAATTAATTTAGTTGTAAAATTTTGGTTCAATACTTAAACCCTTAAAATTTTATTTATTGACTTTGAACCCTTAAACTTTTAAACCTATATATTAAAAAATAGTAGTTAAACAAAACTAAAAGTTTAGGTTAATCAAGCTGTTTTTGAAATCTCGCACAAATCAAAATAAAAGTCCTTCTTTAAACTTACAAGAGAATCGAATGCCTTATCGATTGTCAGCATCAAATTAACCATGGCAAACAACAAGATGCGTCTCCCATGCATATTATGTTATTCTATTCAGATCGAATATATATATATATATATATATATATATATATATATATATATATATATATATATATATATATATATAAAGAAACACATTAAGGATAAAGCTCATAAAATATGTAGAAATGAGGAGGAAAATTCAACCCGTCCAACGTTATTACTTGGAAAATTTATATTTTTAATATTATTTTTTAATTTTACCAAATATCAAATTAAATATGTATTTTACCACTCGATTATACTTGCGAGTGCACAGATTATATATGTATAATCAATTATAAATTTCAAATAATAATAGTAATAAATTTACCCAAGATATAGAATTTTATAATAAATACTATAAGTAACTGTACGAACTACATAGTTTATCTCTTGCAAGTTGCAACTAGTAAACAAAAATTATATATATTTTGAGGCGGAAAAAAAAGATGAGAAGAAGAACAAAAGGAAAAAAAAATATTTGGCCATTTATGGGAATTTGGTTGAAGAGTGAGAGAGTAGCCTTTTGCTTTGCATTGATGCCTACAGCAGTAGTTTAGAAAAAGGAGAATTGGCCTCATTATATTGCTTGCTAATGCTAGGTTTTTATATTTCCCTTTTGTGGAGGGAGCACCTTTCCAACCACCACACCAATATCTTTTTATTCATCCCACTTTCTCTTCTTTCTCATTGCCAATCAAGTAATGCTTAGACCACACATCTTTTACTTGTTTAATGCTCTAATTATCTCACGTTAAAAAAATTAATGGTCTAATTTATTTAATCAAATACTTTATTACCACATTCAACATTAAATACAATTTATTGAACTAATTTATTTGTAATTCATATTAATTAAACCATCACATAAATAATTGATTGATATTTTGAGATGAAAATGGTTCGGTACACGCAAAATCTATACCGATCATATCTAATCTGTATAAAATTTTGATATCCACATCTATCTCAAATATTTTAAAATTCTTTTTCAAATATCCATACTCAACTTCGTTTAAATTGATTGGACTAAAAATTATAAAGAAAAAATATAAATGAAGGACAATTTAATCCTAGTAGCTTTAAAATTCTCGAATTTTTTGTTTAGGCACTAATTTTTTTTTGTTATTTGACGATAGTAGGGATTGCTTCATATTAGGAGAGGGGTCAATTGTCCTCCTCTTAAAAAAAAAAAAAAAAAAAAAATTACTTTACATTTCCGAGGTTCAAAACTTGATCTTTTCCACTATTTTAAACGCCATCCCACCGCTTTGTCCCATTTGACTGTCGTATTTTATGCTTTACCCAATTTATTTAAATCCTAGCCGGGAGAGCCCACCTCTCTAATTCCCTTTCCCTTCACCCCTAGTAGAGGGTGTATCTAACGTTTTGCTTGTAGTTTTCTAAAATCCTGTTTCCTTTCTTGTATAAAAAAAAATATTGGGACAAAAAATTTTGAGTTTGAATCTCAATCAACACAGTACCAATAAAAAGAGATTGATTTATTTATATTCAATGTATAGACTAAATTATTGAAAAATAAATTTTTTTGTTAAATTATGATATTTTTAACTATTCACTTAAAAAATATTATAAAATATATATAATTTTTTCAAAAATATTTATTTTCGTTGATTTGATTATATACTGTCATAAATTTGAGTACAGGAAAGTCCAACTCTAAAAAATCTATTTATCTTAAATATGTTATGCTTTTATCCTTTTTCCTCTTTATGGAAAGCAATCATTCAAAATGGTCATGGGGACTTTTGATGCAAAACAATTGCTGTTAACAGACTAAACATATAATGGGTATAATTGACATATTGTAAGAGAGAGGTTTGTTGGAGGTCACATTCAGTAGTGACATATGCCTGAAACTGAAATGTGGGGACTTCAAATCGCCAATTTTTGGTTCTTTGGGGCATTTTCCAAAGGCAACTAAGCAAGTGGTAGCAATTAATGCGACTTGGTAATACACATGTCATTCTAATTATTTACCAAAAACGTGTTACTTTATCCCTTAACGGAGCCTATCGAGTGTGAGCATAATCTAGTTATAATTCGATAGGCCGAAAATAGTTGTAGTTAAAACAAGAAAAATATGTTACTTTAATTTTAGATTTCATACTCGAAAACTATAATGTGTAAAAAAGCTATAATGTTAAAGCCCTTGCCAAGATACTAATTTCGTACTGTTTGATCTCGTGACTAAGTAAAGAATCTAATATCCACCAATTTTGCAAATACTAAACCAACTATTTTGGATAAAAAAAATATATTTAGATACCCTTTAAAAAGTGCTTTAATAAGGTTGTTCAAGTATTGGTTTTAACCTAAATTTGAACAAATCGAGTCAAATTAATCTAGGATTAATCTAATGTGTAAGAGATTGGATTACTTTCGTTTTACCTTACCAAGAACTAGAATCAACTTAGATCAATGACTTCGAGTTGATTTCTATTATGTTCTTTAACTTAATTAAATCGAGTCAAAATTGAAATCTAACTCGAAGGCAATAAATTAGGTATTAACTTGGGTGGATTTTCAAAATTAAATTCAACAATTTCAAATTAAACTAACACGAAGGTTACCCAAAGCATTTGTTAAAACTGTAATTAATTTAAATAAATTAGATTATTGATAAATTTAAAAAAAAAAAAGTTATTTTCTTTACAATCACGGTGCTTGTGGTCATTTAGCTCCATGTAATAAGTCAATTATTTATTTATTTACATTTATAAATATATTTATTATATTTTTTCTAAATTAATTATTCCTTAACTAAAAACAATAGTAATTATTATTATTTTTTTTTTGTAAATATAGAAACAATAGTAATTATTATTGTTACTATAATGTGCTTCAGTCACTTCAATAGAATTTATCATTATCCTTTCCTTTCCTCTCATGCTCCTATTTTGCTTTTCTTTTATCTTCTATAATAAATAATTGACCTACCGACATGTTAAAGCAATCCTTTCAAATCAAATCAAGTCAAGCCCAAATACTTTTGCATTTTGATTCGAAACCTTTGAAAGAAAGGTTAGTAATCATATGAACATTACTTAAGACTAATTGCAGTATTAATTAGGCAATCCACATTAAAAACATAACACATATAGATAACTATTATCTAATGCATTATGTTATTGATAATCAACGGTCCATGCGCATCATCATCATCATCATCATCATATGTCCTGCCTTGACAGAAGATTTGAGCCTACGGGAAGTTCTGTTTTGGTTGAAAATGACAAGTACATATAGAACATGCAACAATTTAATACCTAAACCATTGACATATGAACCCACATGACCCTAAATTAATACCGCAGAAAATGACATAAGTTATCCAAATCGAGCCATCATAATAATGTAAGCCGTCGATAATAAACGTGAGGCAAATACTGGATCAGTCAATTATTTATTCAATTTAAAGTATAGTGACTTGATTATTCTTAATGGAAGGGTTGAAAATTAAAAAATAAATAAATAAATTATGCAGAAAAAATCCAAATGCATACAAATAATATTTACAAATTACAAGTATATGGTTACAAAAACTTTATAATAATAACAAATATTCAAGTACAAACTTTGGTTTAACCAAATGGAGTAGAACAATAAAATTTGATTATTACAGGAAGTTTATCCAATCACTAAATAAAGGCATCTATAATAAATATTGCCCAAGAAGCCAAATTATGAGCAATCATATACACTTCTCTACTTATTCTGTTCACTTATTGTTTCTACAGTGCAATTTCTTTAATTTTTCAACAAAAAATTAAAGCATCCACCCTGGAATAAATCCATCAACATTTTGTCCTGTGGTTGCAACAGTAACTTTATCTGTTTCCACCGCATTGTAACTGTAATTAACAAGAAATAATGAAAGTAATTATATGTGTAATTGAAGGAAAAAAAAAAAAAAGTTGTATTAAGTAAAAATCTTGATTACCCAATTCGCAAATTACTATCGCACAGCGAAGGATCAACAAAACCCTCTGAGTGAGGAGGCTGGCAGTTGTATGGAACGCTTTGATCTGTACCTTCCCATGATGATTCAAGTGCTGCATTTGTTTCCTCCAACTGTCCATAAGACAAGATCTTACCGTATAAGTAGTTTGTAATGGACCCTCGCCGGGTATGAACATTTAGAGCGTGAAATTTATAAGTAGCCTAACATTGAAGCATGACAGGCTCTGATATTATATTGCAAAATGGATCGAGTCTAACTCACTCTCCAAAAATTAGCTCAAAAGAATGAGGATTGCTCAAGTTTTACATTTTGAATAAAGACATCGTCCCAAACCAACAACACTATCTACCGTGTGTATATATATAGAGAGAGAAATTTAAATCAAATAACATGCATGGGTTTAGAAACCTAGTTGAAAGTGCCTTACCTTCTTCCTTAAAGCAGTGTTGGTTTCCAGCAATAATTCTTCCTGCAAGAGAAGTAAATTCATTTTGTTTGTAGCACAAAAATACAAGGCAGAAATTATTTCGGAATTATATATATATATATATATATATATATATGTTACCTTCCTTTGAAGTTCAGAAAGTTGATTAACAATAAATTGTGTCTGCAAAATTGAACAAGAATATTCAAATGAGAGATTGGTGCAAGTCCCACCATTCTAATTATCTTGTAAAACTACAGGAATACGTTAATTTGGAATTTCACATGCATTATAAGATCTTTGCTTACTCTTGAAAGTTCACTTTATCATGTCCAAAGCAATAAATATCTCTAACAGAAAAATTAAATAAGGCTAAAAGGTTATGACTCACATATTAAAATGTATTAAGTCATTTATGGAAAATCCTTCCATTTTTCAAATTGTTAACAAGTTAATGGATTTAAATATTAGCAAAGTAAATAATTCACTTGTGAACTTTGCAATTTTATTGTCTTGGTAGTCTGAACGTTGTGCATAATATATTTGCACTTGAATTCATAAATTTTGATAATATTACACATATTTTCATATTAACAGCAATAATTTTTATGGTTTTTGGCTTTTTTATGCAAAATATTGATTTAATTAGCATAACTTTTGTGATAGTAATTTTCACATTTTGCAACTATTTAATTAGGAGTTTAATTAATATAATTTTACAAGTTGAAGTGTATAATAAGTGTAATTTTATAAATTGAAGCATTTGATAAGTGAAAATAAAAATTGAGGCTGCCACAAGAAATAAAATTCAAGAGTGAAACCACGATGTATTTGACCTTTAAATAATTGTTAAATTTAATAGCTTGTTCACTTTTTTCTCCATTAATTCATTGTTTTAATTAATTGATACAGTAAATGACAGTAACAGTTGACAATAAGTATAATCTAAATGTCAAATGTCTTATGAAGGATAAGAGAAGCGAAAAGTCTCTGATTGCTTATCTCTAATTTTGTGAACATTATTTACGGGGAAGGATTATTCGTACCGTATAACCCTAGATAATCTTTCACTTTATCAAGTTTTCTATGAATAAACCCACCATCAACTCATATATATTACTTCACTCATATATATTATTTCGTCTAAATTTATAGTGTCAAATAATAAGACACCTCATTTATTTTTATTTTTTCTCGCCATATAAATTGTTTATCTTATCACATAAAATCACTCATTATTATTATTATTATTATTATTTTCTGATATTCTCATAATATAAACTTATCACAAGACATGTTGTCAAATAGTTGAATTGACTTTTTTTGTACCTTCGGGTTTGGCGGTGCAGGAAGTCATACAAATGACTAACATATAATTATGGAATTACTGTGTTGGATTAGGAAAATCTTTCTCGGGAATCTTCTCAACAGTCTAATTGATCTTCCATTAGGGTGTGACACTTAACAATGACATTAGCACTTTTCTCAAGAAAAAGGTTACTTGTATTACCCACTTTCCTTTTCTTTATTCTTTTTTGCTATTTGCATAACTTCAATTGTGCTAATTAAAATATTTAGTAATTTTTCTTTTTTGTGATTGACAAAATATAATTAGATAAAACTATAAAAATATGGATTTATATAGGATAGAGTTACTGGTTATGGCAGCAAGATTAAAATCACAAGGTGGGCCGATTCGTTTTAAATTTAGTCTAGTTTTATACGGCCCTTTCATCTTCCTTCTATGTCGTAGGGTTAAGACTAAAAATGTTTTGTTGCCTTCCTAATGTTTCCTGACATTTTCAATAAAACCTTCTCGTAAAAGTATTTTAATAATGTTTTCGATGATATTAGTAGATGTTATTCGAACAGTTCATTTTCTATTCATGTTAGTATTTCGTATAGAGGTTATTATTTCAGCAATAGAATCCCTACCTATGATAAACTAAATTTTTTTTTTTTTCTGGTTTTGATATAATCAACATACTCTTTTTTTTTTTTTTTTTTTTTGTGATTGACAAAATATAATTAGATAAAACTATAAAAATATGGATTTATATAGGATAGAGTTACTGGTTATGGCAGCAAGATTAAAATCACAGTTTCTTACCTTTCTTGACCTGATTTGCTTCAATGAGGAATCAAGTTGGTATTCAAGCTGCTCAAGATCTTTTGTGCTCAGATCTCCCAAATTTTCCCCAAGTAGATTTCTATAAAATCAAACAATAAAATGTTCTAATTAATTATTTGATTTGGTGCATTACTTATTAATTAATTATTCAAAAAAATAATTAGAGTTTAATTACCTCTGTGAGCTCTGCAGGACCTCCACGTTTGCTTTTAGCTTCAAATATTCCTGGTAGCATCTCTGTTTGAGCAATTAAAACAAAAAAGAAATGTTTATAAATATTATTCAAAGAATATACAATATTACGATTACTAGATATTAGATAGTGCAAAATATCAAAATTCATAACTTCAATCAGTTGAAAAGGCTATGAACGAGCTCGAACTCATTCAAAATTTGGATAAAATAAGTTTGAACAAAATTTAAGACTTGATACTAAACTTGAATAACTTACTATCAAACCAATTGCAGCTTTATTTGTGCATTAAAATAAAAATAAAGGATATATCTACCTGGGTATCTTGTGCAGATTGATTGGTTTCCAATGCTCCATAACTGTATCTCTGGTATTTCTCAATTGTTTTTGCCATGCTATGAATTAACAATAAAAATAATAATAATAATAATAATGACTAGTGAGGATGCTAGAAACTGAAATTTCAAAAAAAAAAAAAAAAACTACAATTTGTAGAATTATGGTCTAGCAATGAGTAACGAACATATTAGTATAATAAATATTGCATGTAATAGATTTAACATATACTATTAATAAATATATATAAAAAAAACCACTTTGGCCAAATTTCTCTCAATATTTAAGATTCCCAAATGTGTTGCAAAGAAATTATCGGTATTCAATGCTCTCTCTTCTTTTTTTTTTTTATTTTTTTTATTTTTATTTTTTTATGCATTGGTGTAGAAGGATAGAAAATATACTGAATAAGGAAATATCATTTTAATGAAGGCGGCCTTGGATTTAAATATATTTTAGAAAATAAATGAGTTATTAAAAGTATTTGTTTAGGTAAATAGAGAGAAAGGTAAGGGAAGCACAACTATATATGAGAGAAGGCAAACACAAAACCAAGACAGTAGGAATAAAAAAAATCACATAAACATAATCTAGAAGAGAATTCTTTCACCTCCATTTATTATGCTACATGTATATCTAAGGAAAACATTTTCCTCCAAAGTTCAAGTTAAAATTTTCCACATTGAGAGCAAGAGAACAAAGCATGAACATATATATATATATAATAAAAAGAATTTTCACAAACTAATTATTGCAACAAAAATTAAATTGCAATAATCTAAACATTTCCTTAGGTCGAATGTTCAAACCATAAAAAAACACTCATGAGAGGAGCAACCACGAGCTTTAAAACAAAATTGATTTTAAATACAAAGGATATGAGAATACTCGCAAAGATACCAAAAACTTTTTAGACAATTACTAGGGATGTATGTAATGTTGTTTAAGCTAATGCTATTGATTTTTTTAAGTGGGGTACTTTTATCTCTTATTGTTATTCTATTAAGCCAACACAATAATACGTCTTTGTTATGGATTTGTAGGCTAGCCAACAAGGTTGTTCATCTTCTTTTTATGCTAGCCTAGAGTTTGGCTTGATTTGCCTAATCATATCAAAGTTGTGTTTTGCTTATAGCCTGTTATTTGAATTCTTGAAAATTTGCTTTATTTCAATAATAATTAGTGAAAGTTTGCTTCTTTTTTTTTTTCTAATGAAGGAAACAATCTGTTGATCTAGGAACTAGGGCACATTACTTCGTTATTTTCCATCACTTCAATCTCTTTTCTCTCGACTTCTCTCAACATCACTCCCTTTTATTCATGCACTCAGTCCTTACCTAATGTATTTTTCTATCTCAATACATTCATCATAAACTCCTTACTTTTGGTCTGCAAATTTTTTTGAACATGTTATTTCTTTCTAGCTTAAATTCCTTTTTCACATGAAACTCTCTTGTTATATTTTTAGTTTTTTGCATTTCATCCATCTTGGTTTAATTTTTATAGTTGTCATTCTCCCCACTTAATTCCAAATTTATCATTTGTCCACATCCTTTATGTTATTTAGTTTCATCCTATTTTGGAAACTTCATTTCCTGATAAAAGTATAAATAAGAAATTACAATAAAATTAACAATCTCAAATTATCTTTTTCAAATGCTAAGTGAAAAGTCTAAATTTTTATCCAAATTGAATATGCGCTTATCATTAAATTAAACTTGTAAGTACATAATTCTCAAATTACATTAAAACTAATGAATTGCCTATTACGCTCTCTCCCCCTCCCTCTCGCGCACACGCATACACTTGTTGTGCTCGTCTATTCACCCACCAGAAGAAAAAAAAAAAAAGAAAAAAGAAAAAATCCAACTTCACTGGCAGTAAATAAACCTAGTTGAACCGCTAAATTGTCCTTATATATTTATGCACAAATATAAAATTTACCAAATAATAAATGTAGAATTAAAAATAAAAGCATGAATAACTCTAATATACATATATATATATATATATATAACTGAGTAGCTTAAACAACCAACCAAATTAGAAATATTGTAAATGAATGGTCAGTATGTAACAAGGAGGAGAGGATATCAAAGGCTCGTAATGAAAGCACTGGTTCTTGGAAGAAAAAGGCAAAAGAAGAAGAAAGGTTAATTTACTTGAACATTGCACTTAATGCTCCTAAATCAAATAGAAGTTTTATTGTGAAAAAATTTCTTCAGTATTGGGTTTTGCAATAAAAATAAACAGTGATAAACTAAGGAAAACAGATATGAGTGCATGTATTTATTCTCAACTCTTAAAGGAAAGTTAGCATCTTTTGATTTGTATAAGGAATCCCTTTTTCTTTTCTTGTCTTTTATTTTTTGCACTTAGGAAATTAATCCACAAATATCTAATTCCTTTTCAGACAAGAAATAAATCCAACAGCTACTCTTGGAATCATAGAATTTAAAATATTTTCACTTCCAATTAAGCAACTGGGTCTTCAATCCAGATATGAATCGTAACAGTACTAATAATAAACAGCAAACTCAGCGCTATGAATAATATTTTAGGAAATTCATTTGAACAATTACTTGCAATTAGACATTAAGCTGAAAGTTATTCTTTTCTTGGGAATATATTATATATATATATATATATATATATATATATGCAGAAAAGGGTTTCTTTAGTACTCAGATCTCCAAGGAACAGAAACCTTGACCAAGAAAATAAAAAATAATAACCAATTAAAAAAAATATAAAAGAGATAAAGAAACAGCATAAATTAAACAAAACATCAAAGACCAAAACTTGAACAAAAAAAATAATAAATAAATAATATTATCCTAAAAGCATTAATTCGGATAAAATAAAATAGGAAAAGAAAAAAAGAAGAAGCAAAAGGATTGGGTAGGTGCATCATACCTAGAAGTACTGCAGAACTCATAAAGCTTGCCACGATTAGAGAAAATGATAAGAGCAACCTCTGCATCGCAAAGAACAGATAGCTCGTAAGCTTTCTTAAGCAACCCATTTCTCCTCTTGGCAAATGTTACTTGTCGATTTATTTTATTCTCAATTCTCTTCAATTCTACCCTTCCTCTCCCCATTTTTTTATGTATCGCTGCACCTAGATATCTATGTGCTGCTTCTTTTTTTTTTTTCTTGTTCTTTCCTCCTTATTCCTAGGGCAAGAAATGGTTCGTCTTTTATCAGAATAGGTGTTTAATAGCCAGACATTAGCTTTGGTACAGTAAGATAATGAATAAACGATACCCTTTTAGTGGAATATCAAAGAGAGAGAGAGAGGAAAAGGAAGACAATGTGGGGCTCTTTATGTTTTTTTTTTTTTTTTTTTTTTTTGAACTTTTCTTTTTAAATTTAGGTTTATGCTTTCTTGTAGCTGCTGATTGGGCTTAGTTTTGCTATTAGATTGTACAGATTTTCTTGGCCAGAAAAAGAACAAGCTTACTATTACTATCAAAGTATTACCTCTGTTCAATTTATTTTCACTTTCTTGCTTTTAGGTAGGTATTCTCCCCCACTTATTTTTTTGGTATATGTTTGTTTTATTTCTTTCATGGGCATTTCCCCATTGGCTAGCTGTTTTCCTAGTTCTAAAATACATCCTGAAAAGAAGTTTCACATTTGTTTATATTTTCTTTCCTATTCTGATTTGCTACAGAAATTCTTGCATTACCTAGTCCTTGATAATATATATATATTCACGAAATTTCTTATCTCTTCAAACAAACCTAAAAATAATAATAAAATTATAAATTTACCCTCTTTTTCAAGATAGATATATAGACCTACACTTATTTCAGTCTTATCTTAGGGTTTTTAAATGGGGAAATTATAAATTTGTTCCTATATTAAATTTAAATTAATTATTTTGTAACTCTATTTCTCAAAATATAAGATTTTATTCCCATATATTCATTTCGTCCAACTATTTCATCTTTTCGTTAATATTTTTATTTCTTTTGCTGTTAAATTTAAAGGAAAAGAGTAATGTATCTTTTTATCTTCGTTTTGGTTCACCCTTTGAATTGTTTTTCATTTCTGAATCTTATTTTGAAGCCTAAGGGAGGAGTTGTTATCGTTTTAATTTTTTATGCTGGAATGCATTTTATTTTATTTTTCTTATATTTATTTAAATTTAAATTTACTAAAAATTTAAAGGTATTTATATCATTTCACAAGCTATTCAATGAAAAAATTGAAAATTTTTAACTAAACAACAATAATGTATAATAGTCAAAAAACATATGAGCAAAATAGTGTATTTTAAAATATAGGAGAACAAAGTAGTTAATTTTAACATAATATGGAATTATATTTATAATTTTCCCTTTTATAAATCCAAAAGCAAAATCAGATTTTAAATAAATATTAACGTGGAAAATGGATAACGATATATTCATTTATTAATTAAATTAATTTTAAAAATTGAAAAAACAAAATATTTTATATGTTTTTTAACAAAATTAAATCTTAACCATGTGAATTCCTAGATTATGGTCTTCCAATAAATATTAAGTAAAGAGACACTCTGAATCTGTATTATATACAATAAGAAAACTTTAGTACACTGTCCCTATATGCTTCTTTGGTGAAAATCATACCATTATTGATTATGAGTTCTCAATTTTATCAGCCAGCCTATACAGCAACTGCTCTTCAACCAAATGACTCGTCAATTTGTCTTTATTATAAAGCGTCCTCGGTTGTTGGTGCGTCATTAAATTAGTGACTCAGTGGATTTTTATATTTCGAGTTGTAGACGAGTCAAATCTGTTATAAATTATTTAGTATTCAGCTTGAAAAAAGTTCCTTAGTCAATAAGATTAATGAGCTAAGCTCGTACCTACTCATTAATCTCTTTAAATGAAAGAGTTGAACTCAAACTCGGGTTCAAATCTAGAAAGAAAACCACAATTTTTTTAATATGAAACCGCGGAAGTAAATCTTATATTCAAATATAATTGAAAAATTCAAAAACTTATAAATAAATAACTATTGAATTTAATAAAAATTAATAGATTTACAATCCCCAGAAGTAATTGTTCAAAAGTAAACTTTAATACAAAGTCCTGTAACTTTTTTTTTTATATATTATCCATATTGGTTTAAGCTTGTAAGATTTGGACAATTTTTTTTTTTTTTAGTTTGTATCAAAAAAAAAAAAAGGCTAAAATCATGCATCACTATTGTTTTTTTTTTTTCTAAAAGAAAAGGCTTTTATAGTTTAAAAAAAATTAAAAAAAAAAGGTTTATAGTTAGCAATCGAAGATTTTTGAAGTATAATATTTAATATGGTAACAAAATTTTAATGGGTATAATACAAAAAAATATATATTTTCAGTGGTCAAAGCAACCCAAAAGGGCATAGTACATACGTGTTGCAAAGCTGGCAGTAAACCCATCTTATCTATGCCTTTTTTCTTTTAGTACGAAGATAAAATTACAATTTGGATCTATTGCTAGATCATAATGTATCGGTGTATTATGCTTAATTGTTTTTTGTTTTTCGATCCAAATCAGATAATAATGGTAAAAGTAAAATTAAATTTCAATAATTTCCATTGAAGTGTGTGCATAATCCCATATTGGTTAAATACAAATTAAATAAATGACATATAATGAAAAGGATGAACCAACCAAAATAATTTTATATTAAAGTTAAGTCAATTTCATTATAAATTTAATATTAAATACAAAATTAAATTAAATTTGATTAATTTACTCTTAGAGCGAGGGAATAGTAACAAATAACTTTCAAAAATATGCAATGCAAGGTTATTATCACTTTCTAAATATAAAAAATATATATATATGAAATAATTCAAAGAAGTACTATAAGAATTATGACCGTAAATATTTAAAAATCTTCATATTATTTTATTTTTATTTTGTTAAAAAATTTAAATTGCATTCGTACAATTTTGTCTTCGTTTTAATTTTGTTATAGAAAAATAAAAAAACTTGAGGAAATGAAAAAATAAAGAGTTTTTTCTTTCATATCTTGTAACAATTTAAAAATATAAGCACAAAAGAATAAATGAGTTGAAAATAAAAATAAAAATTCATGTTGGTTATATATCATATTTATATAACTGTAAATTTCAATTAATAAAATTATATACGTTAAATGTTAAAAATCGACAGGTAGACTTAAAAATGCTCCCCGGTACATAGTTATCTAGTCCAGGAATCCATCAGTCAGCATCTAAGAGGAAGAAGAAGAAGACCAATTAATTAAAATTTGGAAGAAGCTAAGCTATAAGAAAACATATAGCTCGATGGAAAAAATAATTTTGGAATTGTTTATGAATATTATAGTTATTGTTTTTATTTTCTAACTAAAAAAAGAAAATATTATAAAAAATTTTATATAGTTTTACGTCATTAACATATTTAAACAAAACAAAATTTCTGTAAAAATAAAGTTGCAACTGAATTGAAAATTACATGAAGAAAATGGGGGACATTTCAGAATCAGAGGCGTCACATAAGGATGGCGAGCTACCCACGTATCCGACAAATCATATCATGTATCAGAAAAATGCAACTCTCCATTCTCCATCAATTTATTACAAGGGAGAGAGGTTTTCTTTTTCCCTCAAAAAAAAAATATAGATGCCAAATGATAAGTAAAAATAAATTGTATTTTTAAGTAAATTTTTTTAATATTATCATATATACAGTGTTCGCCGGTATACCGTTTATATTATTATTTAGAATTCAAGAGAAAAGAATTGCTCCTCTTTCGAATTTCCAGCAAGGATTGAAATAATATATATATATATATATATATATTTGTCAGGAAAAAGGAGATAGATAGGTATAGAAATGGAGCGTCCATAACCATAATGCATGATTTAGCGTAGGCAGGCAGGGCAGGGAGGGGCAGCCATTCCCATAAGGGCATCATCGCAGTACTATAAAACACCATTAGACTGAACCAAGAGAAAGCCTTTCAGTCACCGGTCAGTAATGACAACACTTACTGTTTCCTTTACGTGTCCACTTGTCACTGGTTGCATAGCATCAATTGCCCTTTTCTCTTGTCCGCTGGATCAGAATTTCACTTTTAATTTATTGTCCAAACTCTAATGCCCAATCTGTCAACCTCGGACTTTAGGGTTGTCACATGTGTCACTCGCTCGAATTTATTTTATTTTATTTTATTTAATGCAAATAATAACAATAGCTAATGTCAGGTGTGATTGATCCTCTCATATTTTTTAACTATACTGAGAATGACAGAGTTGAATTTAGAAAAAGAAATAATAATGCAAATCATATATTAAATTTGAATTTAAAATAATTTGTTTTAAAATATTGATTACATTTATAGTAATAAATCTTTTCTTTTCATATTTATCCTTTATATACGATCAATAACTATTACTTTAATTTAATGGTTTTCTTAAAAATTAGAATTAAATTAAGAGTAATATAATCAATTTATTCAATAATTTATTGCAACTTAGATAAATTTAATGATATTTTAAAAAACGTAAAATTTTAAATGTGACAAGTATTATAGAATTGAAATAATAATGCTTTTCCCTAATCACAAAGATTATCTTAGTAATACATTTGGAAGAGGAACATTGGCATATTATGAATTATAATACTAATCATATTCACATGAAAAATAATCATATTGGCATATCCGAGACTCACGACCAACCTGACTAATCGAAATTCATACTAAATTCACCCACAAAAATTACATTTGACATTACGAGAGAGCGCTCAACATCTAACCATAAAAAATTAAAAACCAAAGTAATATGTACATATAGAAACATGCAAACGAAATCTTTAACTAGCAATTTACATTGTCCTACAAAATGTGTACATCTCAGTAGACTAACTTGACATACTATTCCCTTTTAAGATATTTTGATAAAAGAAAAAAAAAAGTGCTCATGCATGCTTTATTCCTTCTGTCCAAGATCACAGATAAAACAAACCCTCAACCAAATTAGATAAAGGAACATGATTCGCGTTTAAGATTACAATTTAAACTGTCTGTATAAGAAAAAGAAACCGATAAGAACAGAAAGGATAACCATTTTATGCGATTCGGATTTTACATAAATGAAAAATATTTTTGTAGGAAAATTACGTGAAATATTAAACCAAAGAAAGGATAGAACCAACCTAAATTTATGTTTTAAATTAAGGAAGAAAAATGAAATATTTCTTTTTTTACATTTAACTCTTTCAATTTATATAGAGAATATATGCTTCTCTACTCTCTAATTAAACAGCACTATTCATATGTACATCATAAGGCCATGGAAGGCATTCTCTGTTTTACAAAAGATGAGCAGAAAATCAGACTTTTTGATTACTCTCTCTATCCCATTTCAAGTATTAGTTTAGAAAATTATATAAAAATTAAGCTATAAGTGAACAACCTCAATTTGATTAGATTATTTCTTTTATCAAATTTTTAAATAATTAAAAAAACTTATATTCGGTGGATCTACCAAAAAATAAGAGTAAACTTATAGATTCGGATAAGGAATTGCCACCTCCACTGACAATGGAATTTGTATAAAATTTTGAACTATCTCGAAAGGGAACAGAAAATTTGGGATAAATAGGCAAGATGATTGGTTGCTATTGGGCTCGCGGAATATATCGTAAGGAGAACTTTTTAAAGCATTTATTTAATTATTTCAAAAAGTATTTCTGATTTAGCTTGTAGGAAATTTTTACAACAGCCGGCCTATTAGCTCAGTTGGTTAGAGCGTGGTGCTAATAACGCCAAGGTCGCAGGTTCGAGACCTGCATGGGCCATTTAAAATAATTTTTTTTTTTTTTTTACCTTTTTTTTTTTTTGAATCTGAATGGGCCGAAATGAAATATTTGTCAAGAACGAATGATGGATGTTATGAGTCCGCGTGGCCCAAATTGCTTTGCTGTACATTCAGCAATCACGAAAAGGACAGTCAAAGAAGCAATTATAATATTGTGAGCCTGCATGGCCCAAATTGCTTTGTACGTACATTAAGCAATCACACAGGGCAGAGTCAAAACAAGAAATTATGTTTTTTTTTTTTTTTCACAAGTTTATGGATTTGTTTGTGTGTGAGAGATCAATTATTAAATTGACCTCATCTCATCATCACCACTTCCACATTGGAAACACTATGAATTGAAGCCAATGGAAATGTGTCTTCACACTCAGTTTTACTTTGTACTATACATCATAATGTAAGTTCTATCATTTGTTTTCTTTCTTTCATTAATGTCTCGTAGTATGCATATTATTTCATTAATGTAAGTTATTAATGAAATCCTAGATATATATATATATATTACACACACACACAAAACAAAGAAAATGAAGGGTGGGTGGGTGGGTGGTTAAGGGTAACCCTTTACTTGAAGAGAACTTACGTCCTCACCTGAGTTTTAAATGGGCATACCATGTGTGTTTTGGCTGGCTATAAAGTTTGGACATACACTACTCTTGTTCTTGAGAATGACCAAGTTCTTGAACAGCTTTGCTTTATATAAACCAAAGTGTCAAATCATCAAATGGGTTTCACAGTCATTATTACTGAAAAGGATTTTTCTTTTTTTTAAAAAAAAAAAATCTCTACCTTATATAGTTGCCAATCAAATTCATTCCAACATATACCCACATACCCAAATGATCTCATTATCTCCTCTCTCTCTCTCTCTCTCTCTTATCTCCATGATAAAACTTGCCCTATTTATTCACAAACCAACAATTGGAGATTGGAAGCCAGCAATGAGTATTAATTCTTTGGGAGAGCTTAGGAGACAGCTTTAGGGCAATGGGGTCCATGTTGTCTGATTCTCAAGGAACAATAGTGGGTCCAGTGGGCCCAATAATTGGGCTTTGAAACCTAAATCAAAGACCTTTTGATGGGCTAAAACTAGTTTAAGTGAATCAAAATAAGGGTTTGGGTCAGCATCTGCATCTAAGGCCGAAACAACTAATAAGTCTATATGTATAAGAAGTGCACACTACACCAACTCTTTCGGTTCATTTCTAATCTGTTCAATCAAAGATTTTTCAAGTGAAAAGATGGAAATAAGGCATTAAATGGAGAGATGGGACTCATCAAATAATGAAGACCATGGAAGGTAACTTTTATAAGGAGTGGTGGATAATAAAAGAAAGCAACTAAACAGAGAACATGTATCTTTCTGAGATTATATACAAATTGGCTATAAATGGGATGTAGATTTTAGCTAAAGATTCTGAGAAGCGACAAATTTTCATTGGCCATTGCAATTTCATTCTAATCTGTAACAAGTGGCCTAATACTATTACTTGTGGACAGAGGCCAGTCTGGCTTCTTTGGGTAGGTCCTTCCTGGACCTTAGATTGAGGCACATTAGGCATGTGGTTAAATGGGGTTTTGCTACTTTCTTTTATCTTATAATTTGTGGTTTCTACTTCCCTAATGTAATAATCTCCATTCAATATTTTTTAGGATAATAACTCAGTAATGGAATATCTTCAATTCAATGAGTTAATAACTAGGGATTCAAATATCTATCTTAGAAGAAAATCAAGAATTCACATCCAATTAAAATACAGAAAAATAAAAAAAATTCATCATTTACAATGTTGTTCTTTCAGTGTGAACTCTTCATTTGAGGCACGTTTGTATACCTAATTAACATGATAATGTTGATTAGGCATGACGCCAATTATAAAGAATGATCGAATTAGTTTTAGATGATTTTCGAAAAGGTTTTTTAGAACCGTTGGTTCCAGCTTAAAATCGAAATTAAACAAAATTTTTTAATTTTTTTCAATTTTTAAAATATAAATGAGTAATAGGAAATGTTACTATTAAAGAAAAACTAAACTAATTAGATAAAAAAATCTTAATTTTTTTTCTCAAAATAGTAATAATAATAAATAAATAAACTAAAAATTTCTTTGGAAACCGGAAACATGGTTTTCGATTTTAATAATAAGAACTGATATCAAATTTAGATACTATTTTGGTTATGGTTTGAAATATAGAAACATCGATTATGTTTTGGTGTTGATTTTAATTATATTGGTTTAAATCCAATTGAATTCAAAACCAAAATATGATCATCCCTAATTTTGATTTAATATCATTATGATAGTAATAATTAAAGAAGTTAATCGTGTTAAGAAAACTCAGTGATCAAGTATTTTCTCTTAATATAGGAAATCAGAATTCATGACTCATGATACGGTTAAACCTCTCTCACCATATATATTTCCCCTTCAAGAAATCTCATTGATGAAAACATGGAGATTAGGTTTTGGTCCAGGCCCTAATAAGGCCAACGAGACCCATGTGAACACCAGAACTATAATACAAAGAAAAATTAAAAACCCTATCAGTCCCCTCCCCTGAGAGTAGGAGTTAGACTTCCTTAGACCAAAGAATGAAAACAATGAGTCACGATCAAGATTACAAGTGTGTGGTCTTTGAACCCTTTAATTGCTTTGCTCTAACAAGAACTTGAAAAAGAGATTACTTCAGATCTTGCCATGGAAAAAGACAGTAAGACTTTGGATTTTGTTAGAAGGAAAATTGAGGTGGCTGTGTTTTTAAAAAGGACTGTTCTATGTCCCTTTAACCTAAAATTGACTACACCTTATGATCTTAATGCAACTGTCATCATCAATAACTTAGATTGCCTACTGGTTCTTTTTTTTTATCTACAGTGATGGATCAAATATTTGGGATGTATGACACCTAGGCATGTCACGTGTGCACTTCTGATCCGTTCTTCTGTTGGCTTACACGTGTACATGCCACCATGTACAACCTATGTTTTCCTCCAACACGAAGGGATGGGTTAATGGACAAAATCTGTATAGATTAGTGCAATACACCAAAAAAAGAAGAATTCGAAAAGTGGCTTGCAATTCATGTACATGTACATGTACATGTACATGTGCATGTAGAAATAATTCCTTTTTGCACTTTAAAAGGTGCCTATAACTCAAAAATATTTCTTTTTCTCTTTGTTGATGGGACATATATGTAATTACACAGTAGTTCATATGTAATCTTAATATGAGAGAGACTAATCATGAACAAAATAGTGTTACATGCATGTGGCTATACAGAAATTTTCCTGTTCTTTGTCTTCCTTCTTGAATGTATGTCAGCTTAAAAGTACAAATACCATTTATTTATTTTTTTTTAATTTATAGTATGAAGAATATCCATTTTAAATTATATTCACTAAATTAATGATAATTTTTTGAATAAAAAGGATTCAATTAAAATTTTTATTTGTTAGAATATTCGTATAACGTGAGAAAATTAAATAAACCACGCTTTGACCTTTTTTAAGAAAATTGAGTGAAGTTAAGATGAATTTATTACTAAGACATAAATATTCCATCCTAACTTCAGCTTTCATAATTCTAGCTAGTGTCAAATTCCACTTACCTTTTCCTTTTTTAACCTAAAAAAAGAAGCACCATGGCATACTGATAAGGACATTGTGAAAAGAGCACTTGAAATTATGCAAGAGGATTATCTTTTCCCCCACAGGGACTGAGAGTCCAAGCACTAATATCTCAAACTTTACAGCCAATACGTTAGTGGAAATTTGAACCCTAGCTAACTTATTGCTAGTCATTTTGAGTCGCTATTCATCCAATTCTTGAAATTACACACTGAACATATTTTCAATTGGAGTTTTCATTTGAAAAGAAAATAATAATTTCATTAGAGTTTGATTCTTGAAACCCATAGCCAACACCCACTCAAAAGAAAATATAATGTATAGATTATATATGAAAATATATATTTTAAATTCATTTGAAAAGAAAATATAATCGCCACAGGTGCGTAAATTAGTCCAAAAGAATATATATACATATATATAGATGAACAATAACTTGCTAACTCTATCAAAAGACTCAAGCCCCAAAAACAAACACACCCTAAAGGAAAGGCAAGGACATTACTGGGCCATATATTTGATTTACAGCAAATAAATAAACTAATTACATCCTAAATAATTAAAGAGTGACTTCCAAGCTCTCAAAAGAAAGGTTAATTAGGATCTACCAAATTCTCCAACTGCATAATGATGATTTGCACATATAAATATAAGCAATTGAGCAAAGGTAAGCTTATTGTACATGTCCATAAACCCATAGCCAACACCCACTCAAAAGCCAATCCCACTAAAAGAGAGTAGAAACCTAGAATCCAAGGAAGCACAGGAACTTGCCACCCACCATCCATAACGAGACCTCTGGTTTTCACAATATGTGAAGGATAAAAGCATGTTTTCCTTGTACCCCACTTCTCTTCTATAAACCATAAAGCACAAAATTCACATCAAATGTGGGTCTCCCCCAAAACACCCCGTCATCATATAATATCATAGACACTGCAATCAAATTTTATTATTATAAACAAAATCCTTACCACCATTCTCAATCATTTCAAAAAAGAAAAAGAAAAAAAGAAAAAACCATTCGCTCTCTACAATCTCTCTCTCTTATAATTTCTCTTCTAATAAATGAGTACCTTTCACAACTTGTGAAATAACTTCCAAACAGAATTTACACAACAAATAACAAACACTTTTGAGATTCAGAACCATGTCCATCACAGGACTATCATCAGACACATCAAAACTTTACAAAAAAACATTTCATCTCAGAAACGATTCTGATGAGCTTGATGTTTTTGAGGCAGCTAGGTATTTTTCAGGATACAATGAAGGTTCAGGCTATAATGGTGCAAGTTATACACAGAAAGTTATCAAAGAAGATTATAGACATCAATGGAGGGGAGGAAGAATGAGCTTAGATGTACCAATGAGAACTCCACTGCCTCATCAACAGTCTAAGACAGTTGAAAAGCAAATATTGAAAGAGAAGAAATATAAGCAACCAAGCTCTCCAGGTGGCAGGCTTGCTAGTTTCTTGAATTCTCTTTTCAATCAAACAAGTTCCAAAAAGAAAAAGTCAAAGTCTACAACACAGTCAATGAAAGATGAAGATGAAAGCCCTAGTGGAAGAAGGAAAAGAAGAAGTAGCATTAGTCATTTTCGAAGCTCAAGTAGTGCTGATACAAAATCTTTGTATTCTTCTTCAAGTTCTGGTTTTAGAACACCTCCTCCTTATGCACATACTCCTACAAAGAGTTACAAAGATTTTAGAAGCTATTCAGATCACAAACAAGTAATTTCCTTGCCGAAGCACAATGGAAATGTGAAATCTACAGGCTTACAGAATGAGATATTGGACGATAAAAGGATTGCAGATTTGTCTTGGTTGGATGAGAAATTTAAATTCAGTGATGGATTTTCTGAGAAATCCAAGAATCTTGGAAGTCTTAAATATATAGAAAAAGATAGGATTTGGGTAGATCAATATCCATCAGAAGAGAAAGAATTTAGAAAATTCAATGAAGTGGATGATGGAGCTGAAAGTGATTCAAGTTCTGATTTGTTTGAGTTACAAAACTACGATTTAGGTATCTATTCAAGTGGTCTGCCAGTTTATGAGACAACACATATGGATAGCATCAAAATAGGAGCACCAATTTCCAATGGCACTATCTGAGAATGTACATTACATTTTCCTCTGTTGATGGGTTTTTTGTTGTTATTACTATTAGAAGTTGTGAGAAGAATATTTGATGATGTTCTAGATTTTACAATTTCTGTTTTTACTTATGGCTATTTGCTTTCCAAGCTGTTTCTCTGTATGTACAGTATGTAATGTTTCTTTGTCTTTATTTTCTCTCTACTTTTTCGGTTGTTGGGGCTGGATTGCAAGAACATTAAAAGTCTACCATTGGATTTGTCTTGCTCAGATTGTGGCATGATTAGTGATATTCCACTAAATTGATAGAGAAACAAAGCATTATATCAACTCATTTGCACTAATCTTTTAAAATCTTTTGACTTTGGACAGTGAGCAATAATATATTCTACAGTAATTTCCTCCTTGCTGTATGTGCAAGGACAGAGCAAAATCTCTTTCTAACCTAACTCCTACATCCACCACCTGCCACTCTTTTTCAGCTCTTTTTTTTTTTTAAAGGAAGAAATTATTGAAAGAGCTTGTCATTTCATACAATTACCCTGAAGCTTAACACAGTTGAAGGATTAGGCAGTCTCTATTTCATCACCACTAAGTCTCTCCAACTTAATCACGTACGTTAATTACATGAGGGGAAATTCAGTAGATGACTGCAAAAGGGAAGAAGGATTTTGTAAATCTAAACATGGTTTTGAAGATCTCTGTTAGGTAGCATATCAACCCAATCGTAACAGTGAATCATCATCTCTACACAATGACACAACACAACTACACGGCAACTGTTATTTAAAACCTTGAATCTGAAGATATGAGATTAACAAGCATGAAACTTGAATTGATTGTCTATATGAAATGGAAAGATATAGAACAAAATAGTGGTCGATATGAAAGTATCAAAAGTTGGGTTGTACGGAAACAAGATCCTCCCAAGATTGCACTTTTTATTTGCAAAACTCAAATTATTAGGAGGTTGATATATGGTTTTGGCTTCTGTCTAATCATATTATCAACATAGAAAAGCATGCAAGTGCCTCTCAATTTTTGCAGCATTAGTGGCAGAATCAAGACAAAAACTAAATGAGGCCCATTCAAGATTACAATAACTAATTTTGATTAAACTAATCTCAACTTTTAAGGCAATTTATTGATGAGTGCAAAAAAGTAAATGCTAATTATGTATGGAAACACTTTCTTAAACAAACGAATGGCATAGCCTTATAATGCCCTATTAGCAAGGGCTTGTAAAAGGCCAGCATCCGTCATTTTCTCTTTTGTCTAACATGATACAGACCCTGAACCTTACTAATTTTAAGTTCTGAGTACTTAATATTGTTTCAAGACTATAATGCAATGAGAACCAAACACTTTATATCTTGTTTGAATATTTTAGGCAAATGAGCCAAGGCTGGCCGTGGAGAAGGATGGGTCCATATCTACCACCTAAACCAAAGAGTAAAACTGGAGCTACAACACATTTACTGGTGGATTTGCTACAGTGAAAAATGAGATAGATTAAGGGTCTCTTTTTATAAAATTGAATTACAATTCTAAATAACATCTAAAATGGTTTTGTTCAGAAAATTAGGTTTCAATCATAATGCATAGCACCAAACTATCTAGTATGTATTGCTAAATATGAAGATTGAGATTCAGTGCGCACGTGAACACGCATGCATATTATAAAGATTAAAGCTTGAAGCTATTTGAGTGATTATGAACATTAAGGATAGCCTTTAGAAAGGATGATGCACAGAGCACCAAAAAGACCATAAGAAGGCATGATACAAGAAAATGATACATAAGGCATCAAAGGGGGGGTCAAGTCATGGTAATATAAAGTATGTCGTAAGTGGGTGGAGGGCCCAAACATGGGTTATTCAAAGGGAAATGTCATTAGAAGATTGATACATACAAACACCATAAGGTAAAGACCTGATAAGCTTTCTTATGGACAAATCAAATCTGCCTTCCTTTTCTAAAAGTTGGAAAATAA
Organism: Jatropha curcas; assembly: GCF_041381405.1. Classification (NCBI taxonomy): domain Eukaryota; kingdom Viridiplantae; phylum Streptophyta; class Magnoliopsida; order Malpighiales; family Euphorbiaceae; genus Jatropha; species Jatropha curcas. Next base: position 22,613,395 of record NC_143155.1, read on the forward strand.
AATTCCTATGTTCACTACTTGTCCTAAACCTAGACAATTGTGTCAAAGCAGATAGAAAAGGCTGGGTAAGGGACAAAGCTAACATACTCAAAAATAAGTAGATTAAGGAAATAAACAAAGGAATCTACTGAATTTTACCTCAGTGCAAGACCTTGCAGATACCAGCTCAGCAATCTGCAATACCAATTCCGGAAAAAAAAAAAAAAAAAAAAAAAAGAAAGAACAAAAGAATTTTGCTTACCTTATCTGGAGAAATAGCAAATGATAGTGGTCTCTAAACATATACAAAAAGCTAGTTCATAAATATTACATATAATCCCATAAAAGAATCTCAGAATTTCACTAACAGTAACAAACATAATTAGTAGATACGAAAGAGATTTAATTCAGAAGCATGTAATTAAAATGATTATTATTCATTAAGACTAAGATTGAAATTCAAGTCACACCCATGGATGCACATCAATATACAAGCTGAAAAGTTACAGTTACCCTTTAACTTATAAGCGTCTTCTAATATGATGCTTGTTGCCTATGCAAATCTCAATACAGAATTATGATTTTGCATAAAAAGACAACAATTTCAGGCACACTCAAGAGTCAGTGTCCGTTTTACAACTCCCTGTTTAGGCATAAATCTTTCCATTATATAAGCAACAAATGGAAAAAGGATTCCTATTGCCGACTCTTACTAGTTTGAGATTAAGTCTTAGTGTTATAGTTGCGTTGTAGTTGATATAAGCTTCTGATATTCTCATGCTATTAAGTATAGAATTTACTCGTACAATGGAAGAATTTAACTCTGTTATCTTTAATTGATTTTTGGGGAGTGAAATGAACATATTCGTTTAAACCAAACAACATAAGAATAAAAGACAATCAAATGCGAGAAAACACAATCATTGATTAATATCGACAGCGCTAGCTTTTCTCCACTCGAAATTTGCCCAGATTCTTTTATCAGGCATCAAATTATCTTAGGAAAAAGGGTAATCCAACTACACAAGGGGCGATCAAAGAAAATTAACATACCATAACCTCTTCAAACTCAAATTAGGCTCTTAAAGATGATCAGAAATTCCAAAAACAATCAATTTACTAATTGATTTTCCTCCTACCATTCAGTTACAAATTATCTTGCCTAACGACGTTATAGAAAATGCCATAGAAGTTATAATTTACCTTACTGGCCTTTTCGCTTCGATTGCTGCGATTTTTACTTCCTCCGTTTGCCAATTCCACAGTTTTATTCTTGGAAATTTTGGCGCTTGATTATGGTTTTTGAAGTGATTGGGCTCAAGAGTTTTGGGCTTATATTTCAGCCCAATACTAGTCAGCCTCACTTCTTTAATTAATATTTTTTTTATTATTTAATTTAATAAGTTGATTAATAATAATGTTATAAAAAGCCAAGAGCCAGTTGGATCAGCGGAAGTCATTGTATGTACCAACTTTTACCTGCAAGAAATAATATAATCTTACTATTTTTGTTGGCATTCAACGCTTTAATCATTAATTATTAAACTATGAATTTTTTTTGTTTACATTTTAGTTCTTGAATTTTTAAATTATATTGTAATTGTATTATACCCTTTACAATTTTAAAATTTCTTATATTTTAATTTTTAAACACACATCAATCCGTATATATAAACACACATCAATCCGTTTACGCTAACTTAATGTCAAGATATTAATAATTGCTTCGTTTGACCTAATTTTATAATGGTAAATATTAATAATTGCTTTTTATGGTATCTTATATTATATAATTGAATACAATAGTATAATTATGTTTTGTACTTGACTGTCTAATGGAGAAAATAAGGGATTTGATGATATAATATAAAATATTGATTAGCAATAATTTTTTATTGATGTAGAATTTCACAGAGGGTTATGGAGCTCATTATTTAATTAAAATTAAATATTTAAATTAAAATTATATTTAATAAAGAAAGAGAATAATTTTTTAAAAAATTTCTGAATTATATCTCTAAGATTTGGATTCGAGTGGAAAACTAAACCAATCAAATTAAAGATTTTTCAAGAATAATATTAATTTCTTAATTTAAATATATTCTTTTTTATCCATGTCAATATTTCAATCAAGCATTAAATCAATTCACATACAAGTTTCGATCAAGTTAAAATGATATATATATAAAATTAATTAATTAATTAATTAATTAAAAATTAATATAATCAAAATCGAACTAGTATATATTGATATTTATTTTATTTATATAAGCTGAAATATTTAATAGATTAAAATAAAAATTAAGGGTGTTATAAAATTAAAATAACACTGTATTTTAAAGGTACATAAAAAGAGTGGTGTCAACTCAATTTCCAAGTCACAACATTGTCTTTTTTTGTCATCGTTTTGCTTTCAAATTGCATCACTTCAAACTCATGACAATGACTCAAACCCACATTTAGGTCATGCCAAATTTTGGGTTCGCTTTCTATTCAATAATTAAGCAATTTTTTCCTTCTCCCCGTTAGCTGCATTATTCTATACATATTTATAATATATAGAAATTAAGAAAGCATTCAGTTCAGTTCAATCGTGAAAAATTAAACTAAATCAAATTGAAATAATTCAATTTTATTTACAAAAATCAAAATAAATCGAAAGATATCTAAACATTATTAAGTTTTAGCTTTCAAAATGGACCAATTTAAACTTCTAAAAAAATTGAACCAAATTAACTCAAATACTGATTTTATTATTTTTAACCCATTTGGTAATTTATAAAGAAAATCGAACTGAAACTAAAAATAAAAGCAAATTGTATTGATTCAGTTTTATCATTCGATCAACATCAAAATTTGCTCACAGTACTATCATAGACAATATGGTGGTTAAGAATAATGATGCTATCATTTATTATTTATATTTAAAAATATAGTGACGGCAATAATTTGATCATCGATTAATCAATTATAATTATCTAACAGATAAATATATTTTATTTTCTCTCTAAAAAAAATATTGGTAATCCCGTCGCTTTAAACACTGAAATTTTGGAGACTAAATTGAACTTCAGTAAATAATAATAATTTTTTTACGATATGAAATTAATATCGAATGATTAATATTTATTGATTTTACTTTTAAATTAATATATTAATGTACTGAAAATTAGAAGTGAAACAAGGACTACTGCATGGCAGGACAGGAAGTGGTGATGGGCCGTTATCCATAAAGCAAACTGCTTTTTTTTCTTTTTTGTTGTCAGAAAAATTAGAGGCCTTAGAATTAGTGGAGATAGGGACAAGTGGGGGGTGCTGGGTGTGGGGAATTGGCCCTTATTTTGGCAGTGCAATGCAAACACACATTAAAAAGCACGGTAGGAACTTTTGTCAGGACCCTCTCCCTGCCCTTGCTTGCTTGCCATTTGGTCACCCTGCCCTTACTTGTTATGACACGTACTCTATTTTATTTATCTTCCAAATCTTTTTTTAAAAAAAAAAAAAAAAAAGCTTACCTGCCCAATTTTCTTTTATCGAATTCTAGTATGTTGAATGGATTTTTTTTAACTCAAGTTTTAGTACTTATTATAATTATAATTACACTTGATTATATATTTTTTTATTGTTTTGAATTAATTTTCAAGGTTCTAAAGGACAATAGCTTAAAAGCAAAGAAAAGTTAAATGGGTTTGTGCAAAGAAAAGAAGGGCTTGCTGACGAAGGTTATGTAAATTATAAAGTTTAATTAAAGTGTGCGGACGTAGAAGGTAGAATTTATAAATGAAATATAATTTTTGAAAGGAAATAAAATAAAATGTATTAAATGGCAGAAATTTTGAATTAATCCGAATCAAAACGAGATAATTTTTTCTAACATTCTAGGCTTCATGTCTTACATTTAAAATTAATATATCCGTTCCATTTTATTTACTTGTTTTTTATTTTTTGAATGTTTGTAAGGTTTTTAAATTTGTATATCTAAATAATTATTTTTTTCATAATAATTTTTATAATTGTTCATTAAATGAGAACTTTTATTAATATTATAACGATTTAAGGATGAAAAATAGCAAAATAATTTTTATTGATTAAATTCTTAATATGTACATTTTATCAAACCATATAAATAAAATGGGATGGAGGGAATACATTTTTAAGTATGGGACGGTTTTGGTATTTAATTAATAAACCGCACTAGAAACGAAAATATATAATATATTAATATTTTTTTTATTAATACATATAACATCAAATAATCTTATATTTTATAAACTATAAATTTTTTTAGTTTAAGATAGAGATTGGGACTTTATTTTCTTGACATTTCCCGTCGTATCACTGAGGAGAGATGATGGGTATAGGAAGTACTTAGTTATCTTTACTCAGTTACAGATCGGTTGATATTCAATCAATTAAAAATAATTTTTTAAATTCAAAAGAGGTATTTTAATCATTTATTGAAAAAAAAAATTATTATCAATTTTTTAAAATTATATTTTTTTTATTGGCTTGATGTATGTGTGATTTTATACATGAGTGTTGGCAAATCTTATAAGTAACTTATCTTGCCATTCATAATAAAATGTAATTTTTGAATTTTAGGAGGGCAATAAGTAGTTTTTTTTTTTTTTTTTTTTTTTTGGTTAGAAAATACCTTGTCCTTTTTTGAATTCCCCTTAAAACTCCACGTCCTTCAGCTCTTGATGCAAAAGAAGGCATCTGAGCCAAAAAAAAAGCAGCGGTAGCGTTGAAGCTTAAAGGTGAGATTTGGGTGGGCTTGGAGATTGTTGTGGTTTCAAGCTTTGTTTTTTTTTGCCATTGCTGGCATAAATTCGCGAGGGAACGACTTATACTCTTTATCTCAAAAATATTTGTCGGATCAAATTCATAGCTTACGTATGAATCAAATTAATGAAATTATGACTTTTTAAAAAAATTTTCCATACTTTATTATTTTTTTCGAAGCATAAGATTTTTTTTTAAATGTAATTCATTAATAATAATATCAATAATTATAAATAATCATATAGCACAGATATAGAACTTTATTAATTAATAGAGTTTACTGATCTTTTAATGAAACAAATAAATTCATATCATTTTGAATAATAAAACTAAAACTAAAAAAATATATATAATTTTTAAATATTTTCGCTTTGAATAGATCTTAACAAAAAATATAAATCTCCATAGCAGCAACTAGTTCGTTAATTGATTTATATGTCAAAATAATAACTCTTATTGATCTTCTATAACTTGATTGTTTTTTCAATAATTTGCAACATATGACGAATTCAGATGAGTTTCCCTACTATGCGTCAATAGCATCAATTGAAAAACATGTTGTACTATTAAGCTCCATCGATTGAAGATCCACACCTACAAATCAAAATCTAAAGTTTCCAACCAAATAAAATCAAATATCATAATTTTATTTAATAATAAACATTTACAAAGAAGGGACAAAAAAACTCCAAATATGGAGACAACCAACTAGAACAAAATAAATAGATATATCTGTTATAGAAAAACAAAACTGAATTTATTAAAAAAAAAAAAAAGAAAAGAATCGAAAAAGCTAATAGAAAATATGAGGTAGAAGGCTACAGTTGATATTTTATATAATGAAAATTATTAAAAAAATAAACGGCAGCACTCTCAAACTAAAACTAGGGTTAAACAATTAGACAGAAAATAATGATATTTTATATAATGGAAATTATTATAAAAAGATCTACTTTATTTTCTATATTTTCCCCTTTTTTATTTCTTTATAAATTTTTTTTTTTTGCTGACCGTAGGGTTGAAATACGATGGTTTCAATAAAAAATTATATTTTTACTACTTTGATCCTTGCATTGAGGTCATGGACTCAATTTAGGTAAGTTTTCTATGGTTGTCTAATGTAAAAAAGAGAGAGAGAAATTTAAAGAGGACTTGAAAATTAATCATTTTATTTAAAAATAATAATTAAAATTTATTTTTTCAATACATGGTCTAAATCCTATGAATGAAAGTCCCAAATCAATTTATTTTTTAATAAAAAAGCACTTATTTTAGCCAATTCTATACATTAAATCAATCAAAAATTCTCTTTATGTATTAACTCAGTGTATAAAACCATTCATATATCAGCCGTCGGTAAATCTTATATATACAGTGGCATAGTGTTGCTTAAAGTAAAAAATCCTATGTGGATAAACAACTAAACAAGAATGTAAAAAAGGAGTAGGTTTGTTTTTGTTTTGTTTTGTTTGATAAAATTAATCATCCCTAGAGCAACACATGTTACCACAGAGCTTTAGTTGCATGTTACACAAGAAAAAGGAAAAGCAAGAAGCCAAGAATTCACTCAATTATAGAATAGAAAGAAAGAAAGGGTACAAAAATTGCAATGAGAGGCAGCTTTCAGAGGTGTCTGCTCACTGACCCGTTTGAGAGGGGGCAGTTGAGAAATAGGCACAGGCCCTCTCTCCTAATAGAGAGAGAGAGAGAGAGAGAGTGAGATAGAAAGAAACAAGGCTGGTTGGTTTGGTTGGCTTTTAGTTGGCACTCATTGTAAAGGAAAAGTTGAAGTTGGTGGTGTCAGCACAGACAGAGACATACAACTGAGTCACTCACTAACTCACTCACTCACTCACTCTCTCTGTCTCCTTACGATGTTGATTGGGACACGTTTATGCTCACCCTGGTGTACAAGTGGCAACTCAGGGGTCTTGTCACTTCCTCTTTTATTGATATGTGATTTGATTTTCTCTGCCAAATTTATGGTATTGCCCTTTTGGAGTTTAATTGCTCAATCACCGCCCATTCTGATCAATCTTGCTTTTTCTTTTTAATCTTTTTTGCCTAGATGCCTACTGCATGTTACTTTAGTATCACCCACTTCAAAAGTTTTTTGCTTTGGATGTAAAACATCATCACCTCCTTACTTACTTACTGTGTTTTTGCTCAATAATTGTCAATAATTTACATACTACTTTATTTATATATGTATATATATAATTGATTGTCATAAGTTGGACTTATGTGAAACGAGCTTATTCGCCATTACATTTTAAATTGCAGTGAAATAAATTTGCTTATGTATACGCATATGTGAATTCTCAATTATTGAATATTAAGATTTCATTAGATTTAAATATTGAAATATTGTAATAAATATCATATTTTGAAATTTTATTTTAAAAAAATATCAATTTGATTTTAAATATTAAAATAATATTATTTTCGTTATTTATATATGAGTTTATTCTTTTATTGTTGTTATTGTCGCTGTTACGGTTGCTGTTGTCTTTGTTGAATCACATAAGTTGTATAAGATTAATTTGAGGATTGCTGATTTATTTATTTTTATCAATATTTACATCCTCTCAATTTTATAATTTTTTGATATTTTTATTAATACAGAAACTTTATTTTTGACATTTATTTAGTTTGCGCTTAAATATCTTACATGATATGTTGATTGATTTTTTAAATTCAGTTGTTCTTAATCCAATAGCTTATGCAAGCAATTTATTTTAGTTATTGCATCATCTTGTTACTATGTTATTTTCTAATTAGTAGTGTCTAAAAAGAGAAAAATAAAATTTTTATATTTTTACCCTTTTAGGTAATATTCTTTTAACCTAATTTACGATATGGGTCCTCAATTACATGTTAAGATATGCAAGTGTTAAGTTTTTGTCTTTTAGACACTAGCGTGCTTGTTACTTGGTAGTTTGGTAGACAGAGACTTTTTTTACCTTCGGTTAGGTTTTAAAGTTGCATGGAAAAATAAATCTTGGTTTACCAAAAACAAAACTTGAGTTTCAAACTTCCTCAAAGTGAGGTAATAATTCATAATTAGATAATTTATAAACCATTGTTCAAAAAAAATAATATATAAACAAAATAGTTGGACATTCTTGACTGAAACTTGGGTCAATATTTCGATAATCGAACGGAATTAAAAATAATCTCAAATTCTGCTAACTGAATGCAATTTTATAGTAATTGAATCCAAAATCGATTAATATAAAACCGAATTAAATTGATTCAGCTCATTTGAATTTGATTATTTCGAAATTAAATAGTTATGTATGTTAACCGAACCAAAAACTAAAAAATGCAAATATTTTTCTCACCAAACCGATCTGTAATTGAGTTTTTAACTATTCAAATCCGATCAAAATAAATCAATTTGATTCAGTTTTAGTCGGAAACGAGTATTGCTCACCTCTACTAAAATCTATTAAAATATAATAAATATTACTATCAATTAGTTGTCTCATAATTATACTTGTCTAAACTTAGTTTATAAATCCAGACCAAATCAATAAAAATATAGATTTTTGAAATATTATTTCCATTTTATCTTTTTTACAATGAATTGTCAGAAATAATTTGTCTTAAAAAAAATATTTTTTATAAGTTTGATACACGAGTGATCTCAAAGACCTGGCCTAAATAAATCAATTCTTAAATTCTTAGCAGAAAATATTAAAGAAAAAAAATATTATCCAATGATAAGTCTGGGGTTGAAAAGATTTCACGTCCATTTCTGGTCAGTTTGAATTTATAAATTATGTATACATTATTCAATTATATATCAATTTATTACCGTATAAAGTATATAATATTTCTTGATTACAAAAAAAAGTAATACATTATTTTTTTTTTCCATTCTTTCCTCAAAGAGACACCAAGAAATGGACATAAACAATTAAATTCATATTTGAGCTATAATTTAATTTTATTGAAACAAAAAATCAAAATTTCATAAAAAAAAAAAAATCATTTGTCTAATCTAGTTTTGACGTTTACAATTTTATTGACAAAGGAAAAAAGACATTGCACGAGGGAGACCAAAAGAGCAATTGCCTGGAAATCTCGTCATTTCTAATGAAAGAATTAAAATATTAATTCCAATTCACACGAGCTAAAGAATATTGGGTAAAAGAACAGAACATTAGAGCGAAAAAACAAGGTCAATAAAAGTTTCAAGGAACTTAGGGTCCATCGATAATTTTAATTGTTTTAATAACTATTAAATATTTTATTCGTTGTGAGCTGTTGTTTTACCAGTAGTGGTTAATTTTTAAATATTAACTATTAATGGTTAGCTGTTTATACAGCGGTTTATAATAAAAATGTTCAAGCGGTTTATAATAAAAATGTTCAGTATAAATAATTATTTGATTAACTATTTAATATAAAACGATAAAAAATTATATAAAAACAGAAAATAAGGTACAGACAAGTGATAAAGATATGTGTCGTAAAAAAATTATAAAACATTAAACGTTAACGAAAATAACGTTTTGAATGCTAAGACAGTGTTTTGACCGAACAAATTATGCGGTTATTTTGTTCATTCCATTACAAATACCTTTACTACTTCATTTGTGATTTTAAAATAGTAAAAGTGTATTAAATATTTTTAAACTATATCCTTATCTTTTAATATCAGATAAATATTAATTATTTAGAGAAGTGATAAAATGAGTAATTAATCGTATAATTATACTTTAATCAGATTATTTAATAATTATTGTGCTATTATGTTAAAAGACACTTATAATGGAATGAATATTCATTCATTCTTCTACACGTATTGTGTACAAGAGAAAATACCTAAAAAGATGAAAGAGTTTAAAGTTGGTCTCAATCCTAATAATTACAATACTAATTTACCTTGGAAAGAAGGGGAAAAAAAAAAAAAAAAAAAAGCAAGTTGCATAAAAATATCCAAGCATGCCTCCACTAGAAGAACCATGGCTAAAACAACATATAGATAATAACAAATGGGATTGGAAAATTTTTTCCTTCATCTTTATATTCATGCCATAGCTTTTTAACTTGTAGACTTCATTTTTTGTTGTCTACAAATATAGATTATCCCAAATTAAAAAAACTGCACCAACAACGTCAACATTTACGAACTTGCAAACTTCATTTAATGGCTCGAGTAGTATTATATGTATATTTAAAATTTTCTCTATCAATATTTGAGAAAAAAAAAAAGATATTGTCGCATCGAAAAAAATATTATCTACATATTTAGTAAATTCGATAATGATATTCATGTAAAAATTATAAATGTCCTATCTTTGAAGGGACATGAAAAGTAAGAATTAGAGCAAAACAAGATCACATGAGGCAGATCAGATCAAGATCATATCAGGCGAGAGACATGAAAATCAAAAGGATAGAACGATAAAAAAGAACATTTTGCAAATAATTAATTAAGATAAAAATTTAAAAACAATAATGCTTTTGAATGCTTTTCTCGCGATGGGAATAAAATAGAAAGGGTATGGACAAAATAGGAAATACAGTCAACTCTCAAAAGCTACAAAAGACCTGGACATGCTTTTGAAACCAGAGAGTGTGTATGTATTATCAATGTATGAGTAGTGGAAATCATGTTGACTCACAGCGCATGTATATCTGCTTCGACTTCTTCTCCACTTATCTGAAAGGAAAAATAATACCCTTCTCTCCATCTTTCTCGCCCTTCTCTCCATCTTTCTCGCTATCTGTCGCTATTATCTTCTCTGGTAAGCCAAACAAAAGAAAATGTTACTGTGTTGGCTCTGTTTTTCATGTTTTCTGGGTTGTTTTTCTTTCTTTTTTTTTTTTCCCTTTTTTTTGGTGTATGTGCTTTTTTTTTGTGGAAATTGTAAGAAGACGAGAAAATTTGGAATCCTGCAACGAACCCATTTTTTGTCTTGCAAGTTCTCAGTAATCAAGCTTACTAGTTTATTTGTTAAGCTTTTCAAATGGGCGGATTTTTGTGTCTGGTTCTTTGTTTTTATATTTTCTCTCTCTCTCATTTTTTTTTTTTTTTTTTTTTTGGGATTTGAGATTTGTGTTCCTTTTACCTATGTTGGTTTTAGACTGAACATTTAAAGATATTATTAAGGGTCTTGTGGTTGTGGGTTTTTACTCTGCTCCGTATTCTGTTTTCTCTATTTGGCTGCTGAGAAAACTGGAGGAAAGTGATGTGGGTAGAAATTTGAAGTTCCATATTTTCTAGACCTCAGTTATTGTTGTACAATAAAAAGAAAATATACAGAGTCGATTGAGATTAAATAAAAAAAAAAAAAAGTTATGTTCTTTTGTCCTTTAAATTTCTCAGCCAAGAAATAGGCAGTGCAGTTTAGTTTATTTGCAATTTAGAAATTTTTTTGTCGTCGTTTGTCGTTAGTGTCATCATTGCTGTGATGTGCTTATGAGGAATGTTGAAACCAATTGGGTCTCTCTAAATTTGGTCTATCAAGTGGCAGAGTCGTGGGTATTGAATTTGATTTATATCCACTATTTGTTATGGTCAATTTCATATCTTGAAATAATTGATGTTGCCGTTTACATGATGTTTGTGCTATTGCAATTTCTTTGACTTTAATGAATTATTGCTATATGGTGATTAGCATTCTCTTTGTGATTTTTGTTAGGGGCACTAAAGACTCTGCCTACTTTCTGCAATTGCTTTTCTTTTTTGTTGATGGAGTGTTGGCGCTTTGCTGCGGAAGGTAAAGGCCTTCTGTTCTCAGATGAAATAGATTCATCTATTGATTCGTATGGGAGAAATAGAAGAGTATTCACAGGATGGGATGGGGAATCTGTCGAGAGTACTGAGTTTATAGATTTGAGTTTCAGCGAAATTCCGAAAAAGCCATTTCATGCTAGTAGTAATACAGGTGCGGGGATGCTTGGTAGTGATGAAGCTGGTATTGATTCTTGTAAAATAGAACTAACTTCTCCTAGTTATATGATTGCTTCAAATTCATCACTGGAATCTGGGTCAAACCATTCTAATTCTCTCATGGAATCTAACAGTCAGGATTCGTCACTAATTGATTTAAAGCTAGGTAGATTGATTGATGGCAAAGATGCACAAAATAGTAAGTTTTTGAAAGAAAGATCAGTGGTATCTTCAGTAAGTCCAACTTCTCAGCCAAAGCGAGCTCGAACAATGAGTTCGCGATTACAGACTCCTCTTTGCCAGGTCTATGGTTGTAACAAAGACCTCAGCTCCTTAAAGGATTACCACAAGAGGCATAAAGTTTGTGAGATCCACTCAAAGACTCCCAAAGTTATTGTTAATGGTGTTGAGCAAAGGTTTTGCCAGCAGTGTAGCAGGTTGGCTTCTTTTTTTCCTCCTTTTTCTTCATTCTTTGTTTTAATTATGATGCTTAGTTACTTTGGCGTGCTTACTTTTTGTGGGCCATATTCAATGCATTTTTTTATGGCTTTTAATGATGACGGTAAACTTACTATAAAGATTATGTACGCGCAAGTCGCTTGGTTTTCTTTATTTAGGAAAAAAGGGTGAGGAAGCATAATAGCGTAAAAGTAAAGGTAAGATGAAAATTATGGTTAGAGTGCATCTAGATTTTCAGTGCATTTAGGTAAATAATATTCTTTTTTTCAGGTGATTGTGTAAATTATATAACTAGTCTAATTGATTTTGTAATGTAATTTCACCGCATGAATCGCGTATATAATTAGCATTCTCTAGTGTCTTTTCCTTCTATTGTTTTAGTAAGTTTGTTCTCTTCTGACTTGATTAATCAGGTTTCATTTGCTTGTTGAATTCGACGATGGTAAGCGCAGTTGTCGTAAACGCCTAGCTGGGCACAATGAACGGCGAAGGAAGCCTCAGTTTGGTGCTCTCTCTGGTAGACATAAGTTACTGCAGTCATATCAAGGTATGAACTGTTTGTACTCTTATTCTGCGCAGAAAATGCAACTCAGTTTAATATAAAAGTCGAATGAACAGGGCAATAATAGAAAAAGCTCATTGATGTCGTATAGACTTTCCATTTTTAAGGTTTTATTAAACTTTGCCCCTTGATGGGATCTGAACTTGATTTGTATATAAATTTTAAATATGTAACGTTCAAATTTTTTATTTACATTTGGCCTTACTGTTTTTATGTAGACAGTACTTCTACTTTATCGATGACTTATTTCTTTTTCTTATTCAATTGTTCATAAATGATCTAATCTGATGCATGCAATTCTTACAGTCATATGTTCCGGCAAAGAAATTGTAAGAGTTAATATTTTGTTGCATCTTTTAGTTTTAGTGCATGTTTCAAGAGCTTGCTTTCTGTTTTACTCAATTCTATATTGCTCTTAGGCTCAGGCTTGCACTGTGATTGATAGACCCGGATGGTAACTTGATATGTTCAATCTTTTTTTTTCTTTTCTTTTCTTTTTGATGTGGGAATTTGTAAACCTGCAAGACATTCTGTTATTTGGTGCAAATCTTTCCTAAAATTATTTTCAGTTTTTGATTAATTAGTTTAACAAATTACGAAATTCAGTATGAGATTGTTTGAAATTTGAAAGAGAAATAGAGGTGGAGCTATATTTATCTTAACTTGAAATTTCAATAGATTTAGTGAGACTGAAGCCAATATTTTCCTTTCTTCTGAATGTTCTATAGTCTGATATAACTGCTCTTCTGGGAATTGGAATTTATTCACTCTTTAAGTTGCTCTGATAGGCTAATTTTTTATAGTATTTTTAATATAGTGTTTATTAGGATTTTTAGTATTTTTATTTATTTTAATTAATCTTTATTTAGTTTTATTTATGTTTTTACTTAATTGTTTTGATTTAAGCATTTGTTTTTAAGGTCATAAACTCCCTAATATAAATGTATGCACTGCTAATGAAATCATGATTATGCATTGATGGGACTTACTGTACGTGGTTATGGAGTTATAGTGGTCCCTAAAAAACAATGATTTATTATGATCACAAAATTGGAAATTTTATTTGCTAAATGTATATTTCTATATTTCTGATGCATATGATTTTGCAGAGACAAAATTTTTGGGGACCTGCTTGCCGAACAGAGCGTCTCTTCTGTTTCCCAACATGCTTGCTGGTGGTATTCTTTCTCCAGATAGACATGAAGCATCTAACTGCTATAGGCCAGTTAAATTGGAAGAGAAATCAGTATACAACTCAAATGGGCAGTTTGTTTCAAAATCCTTTCTCCGTCTACATGGCAATGGGATCCAAAACACTTCTGGAATTTGTCCTTCAGCAACTGATGAGTTCACTCGTCTTAATACTGCATCAACTGTTCATGAGTTAGCCGGGGTGTCACATTCCAGTTGTGCTCTCTCTCTTCTGTCAGCTGAATCACAGGACTTAAGTCATTCAGCAGGAATTATAATGGCAAGGCCCTCGATCAGTCAAGCTAATCGTTCCCATCACAGTGTTGGCATTTCTGACAAACCATTTGGGGTAGAGTCTTTGGAAAAGTATTTGCCGAATGGATTTCATTCATCTGGATTGAATCCCTTTAAATCTAACCATATGGGATCGTTCACAGTCTCTTATGCTGGTGAACTTCAAGTTGAACCAGACGGCTTTCTTCAAGAATCAGATCTTTTGAACGCGAAATACTGTGCTTCTGATGAAAATGGATCTACTGTAGATTTGCTTCAACTTTCATCACATCTTCATAGGGTCGAGCAACAGAGGAATTCTGCACAAGTGAAGCATGAAGTTGAGGATTTTTCCAGTTTTCTTACCACATATGGGGCATAAAAGGAGCAAGGTATGTAAACTAACAGCTTGAAATCTTTTGCCTTTTTTTTTTTTTTAATGCTAATTTTGGAAATTGTTCAGTTTTGTTGGATCGACTGAATTTGGATTCTTTCAAAAACTTATCAAAAATCTTGGTAAAGTTCTGTTTATCCAATGCTCGTTCTTTGGATTTCCATCTAAAGATAGGAGATCTCGGTCAATTTTTATTTATAAATCTAGCCAAATCTTTCTTATGGAGTAACGGTAAAATGCATCGTCGATGCAGGGTTAAATGACTATTTTGAACGTAAGCTGCATCAAATGTGTAGAACTGACTTCAATGGTGCATCAAATGTGTAGTACTAACTTCAATGGTGCAGTGGACAAAGGCTGGTAGACTTGAGCTCAGTGGAAACTTAAGATACAACATGCAATACATTCCGTTACTGATAAGTATATAACAGAAATTTATTAATATGGTTTAATTACTCTAGATCATGTAAGTTTAATACTCTTTCTTGCTCTAGATTACTCTATTTTGGCCGGCCTTGTAAATTTTATGCTGGTTCTAAATCAAGGATTCAGTTCCTCAGTCAATACAACTTGGCATTTCATCAAATATCCTTCACTTTTTATTTATCCAAAGCAGATTCTGGGTTGCATCACTTTGTGAAGGGGCAAATTTTGAAGGGACAAAGAAAAGAGGCAAAATGAAAAATATGCAGTAATCTTTTTTTATTTTTATAAATTTCTTTTTATGGTTCTTAATATTTTATTTAGAAGAGCTAATTAAATTATGAGCTTTCAACATTCTGATTCCTTAATGTTGTTGAATGGAATATTTAGCCTTTCTTTGCAGTTCTTTACAGGTAACCATATTGTATAGATTAAGATTATCCCAAAAACTTGGGAGCTTAGACCCAAGAAAGAACAAATTGTTTAAAAGAGAATATTTCTATATATAGTATAATTACAGCCCTAATTATCTTTCCATTTGACGCTTAAAAGTGTAGAAACCACTTGATTCACTGATAAAAAAAAAGTCAAAGTCTTTTTATTTATTTATTTTTATTTTTAATTCTTGTCAGTGGTGTGTGGAGAGTGAGTTGTAAAAGGCAACATAAATGGGTATTGTGTTTTTTTAAGAATGCAACTTGACTTAAAGTAACATTAATACCTTAATTATGTAAAAACATATGTTTAGTGCGAGTAATTATATGTTTAAAGGCTTATAAAATGGTTATAAGTACATGTGCATGTCCACTTTTATGCCCACCTTATTTATGATGTTATAGTCTAAGATGTGTGATACTTTGATGTCAGTGATGACGCATGTTATAATACTATGATATCACTCATGACGCATAATGGCAATTCGTACATAAATATAATTTATTAATTAGTTAGTTCTTAGAGGAATTCTGGTTCAGCAGTGATTAAGAGATTATGGGAAATAAAATAATAAAATTTGCATAGAAAATAACTTTGATCGAGTGTGATCTGGTTAGTTTTTTCACTAATGCAAAAGGAGTGATCTCGAATCAAAATTCTTAAAGAATAGATTATCTTTCTTTTTTTGTGAAATTTAATATTATTCAGGCTAATTAAACTTTTAATCTTGCAAAAATCGTCCACCGGACTTTTAGTATGTTTTATGATTTGAGTTCATCTTCAGTGAGAGTAAATTAATTATTTAGACCTACGATTTTAGTTAAATACGCTAATTACGATCTGTGTTCAAAATATAATTACATACTCCCTCTATTAGCTGCAAAACCCTAAACGAAGCAGCTCAGTTCTCACTATCAACGAAGCTAATTGTAGGTGGTTTCGATTGCGGAGAGGAGATTCAGATGGGGTGCGACTTGGGTCGATTCGGTTTTGATGGAAGGAAGAAGTATTTTTAGGAGGTGACTAGTAGAAAACCGAAGAACTAAATAAACTAGCTTTGTCAAATTCTTTAACTCAAAGCAACGTGGATGTACAATTGGGGCAATTAGGCAATTCTCTACAGTTACTCCACTGCCTCTAAAATTTCAATGGAAACATATTGTTATTTTGAGTAGCGTCGTCCTCACCCAAAAGGAAAGTTCTGTCCCCACAGCCTCATTGAATGTACAAGTTTGTTCTCCTGAAATTATATCCTCAACTTGCCTTTGCTCATAAGGCCATCAAACAATTTGAAAAAGCAAAAGTTGTTAGGGTTCATCATGGCTTCTTTTGCCAATCAATTGCAATAAAGAATGTCCGGAACAATGATGAAGCGAAATGAAAGAGGACGACAGTGTCTTAATAAAAATATTATTTATTGGGATGTCCGATAGATTGAAATAATATAATACGCTACAAAACATGGTAGAAAACTACGGTGGAAATGACTTGAATTCGAAATTTTTTATCTCTCACACTACTGAGAAGATCAACCAGACACATTTGATTGATAATAAAAATAGGAAATTATTTATCTAGATCAGGTTCATGACCCTAATTATAGCCGAATAAATGAAACTAAGGATAATGTTCCGACTTTATTCTTTTTTTACTAAATGTATAGTCAAAATGCTCTTATTTCAAATGTATAGATCCGATTTAAGTAAGTTTTTCCCATAAAAATATTGCTTTTTGATATTAACAAAAATCATTATTATTTTTGTTTTTATATAAACCGAAGAAAAAGACAATTACCAGACTTTGCGCTGGACCATTCATTAAAATTTGCCGGATTTTTTATTTTTCATTGAAGGATTAGGATTTTAGTTCCTATAAAACACTCTTCTCTCATGTAAAACAATTCAATACCGCATTTTATAAATAAATAAAAAATAGAAATAGAAATCTCTCTCGTACTCTCTCACTGTCTTCAAGATGACATGTGAAAGTTTGAAATCTCTATTAAAAATATTAAAAGCTTGAATCTAATCACTTAGAATAGAATAAAAATTTATAAAAGAAAATCTTTTTCTTTTTTTTTTTTTTTAATCCAATAGACGATCTCAAATAAATAAATATGAAAGTTATAATTGTGAACGGAATTAAATTTATGAAACCATTTGTTTATATATTCCTTTTAGTCTTATAAGTTATTTTCTTTTTATTTATTAATTATATTTATATACAATAAAAATATTATAAAAAGAAAAAAAGCTATCTAGCTCATCTAATTAGATACGGGTATATACCAACCTGACTTAACTCTTTATTATTTATTTATTTTTATATAAATACTCTTCTCAACCAATATTAATAATATAGGCAGTAGTAATTTTTCTTGGCTGATAGGATATGGATATTAAAAAAAAAAAAAAAAACCCGTTCCATACCCGACCCATTAGCATATTTGAATATGGGGAGAATAATTGTTGGTGATTACCATTTATCTATGAATTCTGTAGAAATGTTAAATTGAAAACCAAAGCATTGATTTAGTAAAAGTAGTAGCTTAGGGAAATCAACCATCCAAATGTATATGCTTAATTAATGATTAATACAATTATTTAACCTAGCTAGCTATAGCTAAGTTCAAATCCTCATGCAAACTTTAATATATATAATTAATTAAGTTCAATCTAGATTTAAAAGAAATACCATCAACACAATAAACTTCATTTGACACATAGAAGCTTAATCCAAAGTCCTAGGTTTTTGCTTTGCTCTTCTAGTGTCTAAACTTCTCTAGGTTTTTTCTTCTTTCACTTCTTTAATCCTGCAAAATGTAAAAACCCTAATTAAAATTCCGCATTTACATTTATGTAAAGAAATTAATTAATCAAAGAAGAGAATGATAGAGTTTTTTTTTTTCTAACATTGTTATTGCTTCCAGAAACTGATCCACCCGCAGAGTTCGGAATGTACCTTGCCCACTGCACCAAAAATCAAGACTAGGTTAAACAAAATTTTTAAAAATATATAAACAACATTAATTATGATTTATATATAAATTTTTTTGGTAATTACATTTTTGGCTGCTGTGCTAAAGGCTTCTCGATGTGGTATCTCAGGATTTGCAGCTTTGATACGCTGTATCTCCTCCCTAACACCAGCAAATAAGATTAGATATAGAAAGAAATTAAAATACTTCTAGCTGACATGATATTTACAAGTAAATAAAAACAGGATCAATAAAGAAAATTTATTTATTATAATGATATTCTCTTCTTACTTCATAAACCGATTATAAGCAGATGGAAGTCTATGTTTCTTCTCAGGTGCTGCAAGAAAAAATAATTAATTAATTTGGATTAGTTCATAATTCAATTTAATTATAGAAATAGCAAATTTTGTTATTAGGGTTCTTACGTTTCACTACAAAGGGTGCTTTGGGTGACAAGGGTTCACTTGATGTTGATGATGATGAGGAAGAAGATTGTCCCTTTCTAAGATCACTGAAAAAACCCTGCTTCTTCTTGGTACATACATATATAAGCACCTATCATAAGTCCCGAAGTTCTAATTTTTTTTCACATTAAAATAAGTTAATTAAGATTATATATTATGAATAATTCTGATTATATTTGAATTTGTTTCGGTTTATAACATAGCAATTACACATTAATTAACTACTTGATCATCCAAGAACAAGAAGGAAACTTCAAAAGAAAAAAAAAAAAAGTGAACAGTTGATATAAAAATAAATACCTGAAGGGTCAATGGGTGATCAAGGCATTGACCTTGTAGTGGAGGTCTGGTGCTGAGAAAGGATAGGTTACTGCAGTGACCGCATTTCACTGTCACTGTATCTAGCAATCTCTTGCATGGAATCCCAACCTATAAACATTTAATTTATTACCCAATATTAAGTAAAAAAATGAGAAAATAACAAAAATATAGTATAATCTTTTGGTTTGTTGCATAGAATAATATTATCCCAACCCTATAGAATTACCGATACTAATGTTATTATTTTTTTGTCATTAAGTTCTTGGAGTATTCAAATTATAACCCAAATTAGGTTAGAAAAAACACTCAAACAAGATAATTTCAAAGCATATGAGCCAGAAATTAACAAAAAAATAAAGTAAGAAACAAAAAATACAAACCCCATTTTCAATTACATAAACTTGCAAAAGAAATTACCATTTTCTTTGTTTTTCCCCTTAATTTTAAAGATCATAGAGTATAAATCTAGGTATGTCTGAGAATTATATGTAGGGTTAAGTAGAAAACAAAATTAGATATTGTATATAGACCCATATTTGTAGGGTTACTATAAATAATATATAGCATGAAACTAAAGTTTATGATATATGATAGAGATACATGAGAAGATATATAAGGAGTAATAGATAAGTTTTTGGTTTCTGTATGGGAAACAAAATCATGAAGATTGAAGAGAGAGAGAGAGAGAGAGGGAGAGACAGATTGAGTGTTAAAATTAAATATGTAAAATTACCGCAAGAACCGTGTTGCAGAAGTTGCAGCGGACATAGCAGAGATGCTCAGATGGTGGAACCAAGTCCATTGTCACCTTTTCTTCTAGGTTCATTCTTTCTCAAACAAGAAGAAAGAAGAAAGAAGAAAGAAGAAAGAAGAAAGAAGAAAGAAGAAGTAGAAGGAGAGAGAGAGGTAAGAAGAGAAATGTGTGTTTAGGGTTTGTGTTGTTTTGATAAGAAGAAAAGGTATAGCTAGTGGGTTGAATAATGGGAGTAGTATTAGAAGCAGAGAGGAAAGTATATTTGCAGAGCTGAATTTGCATGCGGTTTGTACGGATGCTTAAATACAGTACTCACTTACACCTACCAAACTAATTCTCGTGATATGCTGCTTCTATTAACAATTTAATAGTCTGAGTATTTTTTTTTATTATTATAAAAAATTAGAAAATTTAATTTACGATTTAAATCTAACTTTATTTTATAATTAAAAAAAATTAATATGATTGCTAATCACATTTAGTCTTGTTAGTTTCTTACTAATTTAAGATCATATTGACCAAACAGGAATTCATATGATTTGTAACATTCTACACTGAAGAAGCTAAAATTATTTGACTCAAAAACTATAATTTGGACATTTTCATAACATACTGCAAGGAGTCTCAATTCCAAAATTATTCCCTAATGAATCCAGTGATAATGAGCTGAATTTTTCTAGTGAAAGTTCACATGTATAATTAGATGACTGGACATTTTGCAACAAACCACTTGCATATATGATTATTAGATTTGTTGCAATTTCTTAATTATATATTATTTCTAAAGTTATGAACGATTACTTATTACGACTGAGTGCTCAATTCTAATTGCAACGACAAACCTAAATAGAACAAACAAGACCGTGAATTTATTTTATACTATCAAATTTATCGAATTAAATTTATTTCTTTAATAAATATGATTAAAGTCAAACATCTCTAAAAAAAAAAAAAAGGAATTAAGATATACCTAATATGATACTAAAAATTAAACCTCCTGATAAGAAGTATACCCACTTTCTGCTTAAGCTAAGCTAATCTCTAGCAATTTGAGGATGGCATTATTGACAGAAATATGAAAAGAAGAAAAATTAGGGTCGAAGTGAAAAGATAGTTGATAGTTGAAAGAAAGGTTAAAGTGGGCCAAAGTGAAGTTGAATGAATGAAAAGATAGTGAAGAGAGGGCAACCTGTCCATGCATTCCGTCTTTTGTGGGTGCAATGCTAAAGAAGGTAAAATGAAAGAGACATAAGCTATAAGCACAAGTCACTGTCACATACTTAGCTACCTATATAGCTCTAGTAAATGAACTTAGAAGAAGAAGAAGAAGAAGAAGAAGAAGGAAGAAGGAAGAAGGAAGAAGAAGAAGCAGAAGAAGGAGAAGAAGAAGATGGGTTTTGTGTGTTATTGTGATGGGACTATTCCTCAGTTACCAAATATAGAAACAAAGCTACATTAGCACTTGGTATTCACAACTTTCTGTGCTTGTATAAATCGACTTTCCCTAGGTCACTATTACCCTCAAGGTCTTTTCTTAGTCCGATGTATATAGTTTCTTTAATTATTGCTTTAAAAATTAAAATTTAATTTGTTTTTATTAAATATTTTAAAAAAAAATTTTTTGTGGATATATAGGACATGTGTTGGATGCCATGAGATTCTTATGAATACATATAAATGCATTTGCTTTAAGGAAAGTTCTGTTCATTAACGGATTTGAACACAATCATTGGATCTATCTTCACCCTCTTTCTTAGCCCTTTTGGAAATTCTGATTAGACATCTCCATCTTTATGATATTGATATCTCTCTCTCCCCCTTTTCATTTCTTTTCTTTTTTCATTTCTTTTATCTCAAAACTGTTTTCATTTGTTTGCTTTTCTTCAACAAACCTTTGCTGGTGTTTCATAATCTTAATTGGGTGCTTATTTACCTAATTCCTAGCATAATTTTGTTTTTAAGATAGTTTTTCTCTCTTTAAGTAACTTTCAACTCGAAGAAATGGAGGATTACTTTATAAAATATTTTTTATTTAGCCTCTTAACTTTTAAAAATTTTCTTTAATTCTCTAAATATTAGAGTCCGACTGTACCTTGATAATACTATTATTCAATAATACTATAATCATTGACTTGTTTCACAAAATTAGTTATTTTAATAATTGTTAGCTATCAGCTATTTTAATTATATTTTATCAAACACTAAAGAGAGTAACATTTCATAATCAACTCTCTCAAATTCTAAATATTAGTATAAACACTACGTTCTTGAATACTATAAATATGAAATAATAAAAATAATATTTTGATTAAATTAAAATTAAAATGCTAAATGCTGTATGAAGTGCAACCACGCTTACAAATACATATTTTGGCTTTTTGTTTGTTATGTTTCTCCATTGTTTGAAGCGTTTTTGATAGGTAAAGTTAGGTTAGGCATTTAATTTATTGTATTAATTTTACCATTAGGTTGCAATTATTTATTTTTGTGTGGATTCATGCCAAAAATAATAATAAAAAGAATAAAATTGTGTTTGATAATAACTTTTAAAATAATTTTTAGAGTTTTTATTTTTTGTAATGTTCGGTGATATATTGTCTGAACTCGCTTTTAAAAGTTAAAATAATATTTTATAAAAATTAAATAAAAAGTTACTAAAATAACTAACAGGTAAACCATATTAAAATAATTAATAGCTGCTAAAATAAGTAATTTTACTTGTGCTAAAATTCGGAGAATCGGTAGAAATGGGCTTGAGAGGCCTTCATGGGACTAAAAGGGCTGGAATGGCTGCGATGCGAGGATGAACCTTCATTGCCCAAGTAGACAAAATAATATATATAAGCAACAACATATTATAAATATATTTTACATACCGTATATATATATATAATAGTAAAAATAAAGGGTTAATTATATTTTGTAGAATTGCAGTGATTGGATTTTTTAATTTTTATATTTTAGTCTGAATTGAAAAAATAATTGTTGTCTAACAAACTAATTTCGTATAATTAAGTACACTTAATTAGAATTTCTCACTGAAAAATCAAAATAAACTATTTTGTCCGATTATTTTAATTTATTTTTATACTATGATATTTCTTTTTTTAATTATTCTATGTTCTTTTATATATTTAAAAATGAAATAAAAGTAGAAGAAATTTTTTAGGGTTTTTTAGAAAGGAGATATAATCCAATAAAAAAATAAAGAAAAATAAAAAAGAGAAATATATATAATAGATGTTTATGTTTGATATCATTTATTAAGTAAAATAGTTTATTTTATTTGTTTCAAAAAATAATTTGGTAAATATACTTGATTGCAATTTTTTTATAGTATAGACATTCAATTATAAAATTTTTCTCTTAAAACATTAAATAAAAAAATAAAATATTCAGAAATCACAAGTATAATTAACTCTAAAATAAATATTTATAATCGATTAAAACTTTTAATTTTTAACGTTGTGCTTAGAATAATAGTTTTTGAAATTTACTTGACTTTAAACTTTTAACTCGTGGTCAAAATAATACCTGATAAGAGATTGTGAGATGGCAACTTCCATTTTTATTTTTTTTAATCTGAAATTTGACTCTTTGATTTGGAATATTAAACGATTCCTCTCTCAAGATTCGGAGGTAGAAATTCATCATTGGTTTCTTGAGTATAAGTCTTGTATACTCTGTGGAGATTTTATGTTGGATGCCGACACTATTTGGATACTCCTTTAAAAGATATTTTATATTATTTATTTTATTTTGTTAGTTTGAGAAAACTTTAAAGACATATCTAAGACATTTTGTAGAATTTTACAGATATATTTTAAAATTTTATTAAAATTTTAGATAAATTCCTTAATAAAAATTTTAAAATTGTTATCTTAAATATACATTTGTAATTATTAATACTTCAAATATAAAATTAAAAAAAATAAAAAATAGACAAACTCTATCTTATAATATACATTTTGTAATTTATTATGTATCTATTATTATCAAATTTATGAATTAATTCATAATTTAAAAATAGAAATTCACAAAGCTTTTATATATATATAAAAAAAAATAGTCGACAATATTGTATTAAACAAAATAAATATCAAATATCGTAGAGATTAATTTAATATCTTCTAAAAATGTTTGATTCTTGAAATTTTCAATTTTATCTCTAAATGAGATGATATGATCTTCAATAATGATATTAATCTATAAATTTAATTAATTATTTCGAAATAAGATTTAAGTAGTATTTTTTATTATTTATTGGAAATAATTATTTAATTATTTAAATTATTAATAAATTATACTTATTTAATATAATACATTCTAAACGTATCGGTATTCTACTATTTTAAAAATTACCATATTTCATGTCCACATTCGTGTTTGCATTGTGTCCATATTTGTACAACCTGGCTTATATATATTGACTTGCTAAAATGGGTTCTAAGGGTAACTGGAATTATTAGATTTTTTAAATAATTGCCTCAATTTCTGCTTCTATTACTATTAATTTTTATTATAATTAACATAATTATACATGCTTTTCAAAATAAATAAATCTTTCATTATTAACTAATGATGGTAAGATACATGTCATTGACATATTGTATTAAATTTAAAATTGAAAAATTAATATATTTATATTATTTATAATGTCAGAAATTGAACTTACTAAGCAAATTTGTTTATCTTAAGGAAAAAAAAAAAAAAAAATCCTATTTCTGTATTTTTTTTTTTTTGAAAATTAGCATAAAAATTTTACTCGTAATAGTTTCAAATATCATTTATTCAACCGTGGAGGGAATTTGAGACTTTCAGTGCTCATTCCCGCCATTTAAAGTCCTCCCTCCGTCTGTCTCTCGTTCTTTGTTTCTGCTACGGATATTAACAATCACCGTTCATTGAAAATCCAGGGCTTCAATTTTCTTCCAATGGCGAAACCTAAAGAAGAAGAAGAAGAAAAAGAAGAAGAGAAGCCAGACGGCCTTGAAATAATTTCTGTTGGATCTCTATACAGTGGACCCTGGGACAAGAAGTATTGGAGCTCCTCTAGGGTTTGTTTTCCCCTTTCGTCAATCCTCAAATATCTTTCATTATTTATGAACTTCTACACTTGGTTTGATATTCTCCTCCTCATATTTTTGGATCTGATTTTTTTTAATTTGCAATTCCGAACTATTTGAATTTTGCCAAGGAGACGCAGATTTTGCGGTGAAATTGAATGAACAAAGAGGATAGGAAATTAGTGCATCTAAAAGTGTGAGCAATGCTGATTGGATATGAATTTTGACACAAATTGTTATTTGGTAAAAAATTGGGCCAATTTAGATGAGCAAATCAAGTAACCTTTTCATGCTAGGTGCAATAGAAACCAGGCAAATAGGAAGAAGAGGAGGAGACTTAATAATACGTTTCACGAAAATTTTGTAGTTGGGCAGTTGAAACCTGATCTAGATTGGTCAAACAGAGGACGTAAAATGATTGGAGAGTCTTTCCAGGACAATAGTACTATATTTTGCCTAATCGGTCGGTAATTGCTGCATTTCTACAAGTTTTGTTTGATTTTCAACTGATCATAGGAACAATTTGGGTTAGGATTTAGTTGTTTGGAATGATCTTTTATGTGTAAGAGACTTTTGATTATAGTCATTCATTCACTTAACATTGACAAGGTTTCATTATTGTAACTTCTTTCTTTAATTATTGTCTTGTTCATCTGTCAAATTAATTGGTAACAACTGAGAACAATCTATCTATTTTTGCTGCTTTGATGGGTTAGTGTCTAGGGTTTAGAGTTTGTTCTTTAAATGTGATCTGATGCGGGTGAGATGCAAGGGCAGAAGGAAGGAGGATCAGATATGAGGAATCTAGTTGCTGGAATATTCTGACTGCAAAAAGGTTAGGGTTTGAAAGGCAAATTTTAATAGGTCAATCTGATTCTGGTGACAAAGGCCAGGAAAATACGTGCGGTTTGCAATGACTAAGCAGTGAGTATTGTGACCTTAGAAGTGAAACATGCCAGAAAAGGTAGATACTGTGGGCTATTCTGCTGCTGTAGTAACTGGTGTAGTCTTGTTGCAAGGTGGAAACCAGAAATAGAGTAAATGTGTAAATAAGAGAGAGAAGTAACCCATCCGACATGAAAAATCAAATACTTAATGTCCAGTTTCACAACTCCAAAAAAAAAAAAAAAAAAAAAAGAGATGTACCTACAAAGGGTCCCATGCCAAAATTGAATTTCCCATGTAAAACAACAGCTAAATTGATGATGGCTGCAGAATTAATTTTGATTACAGCTGAATGTTTCCTGTGAACAAGAATAGCTAATTAAATCAACAAACATAGACTTCCCTGGCTGGTCGTTGGCTGTTGCAAATTCTGTGTGCCTGCATCTTATTTTTTCATGCTTTCAGTTGACACAATTTATACTTTTTTAGGGTAAAGATCGCTATCCTTATCCAGTGGGATATCAAGCTCGCCGAGCTTATAATGGGGGCACTTATAAGATGGAAATTCAGGAAGGTCATAAAGGGCCTTTGTTTGTGGTTTGTACCCAGACCCTGTGGCTATCCAACTAATGCTGATTAGTTTCATGCAAATCTAAAAAGATGCATTACCATTTTTTTCAGATTACTTCTGCTGATGGACACTTGTGTTCTGGGCAAACAGCAGACATTGCTTGGGACAAATTTCAGAAGAAAGGTTGCCCACGAATGAAGATCTGGCACGGCAAAAGATTTTTGTGCAAGATAGATGGTATAGAGGTACATCTTAGAAACTTTGACAAAAAGCTTTAAGTTTCAAGTTGCATTTCATACAAATAAAATTGTAATTATGTCAGTCCCTTTCTCATATCCCCATATGTACAATTAGTTTTTAAAAACTGGGATAAAACTTGGCTTTCACATACTCTTAAAGGTTTACAAAGAGTTATATCTTGATGATCTCTGTATGACTTTAGTTTTCCTCTGTTGTTGTTTTGGTTATTCTATCAATATCTGTTTGAATCTGTTAATTATGCACTGTGAAGTATTAATGTTCACTGAAGTGAAAATAATGGCTGATCATTTCTTGTATCAAGTGATGGTGTTAACAAGAGGCTTCTAGTGATATAATCAAATCCTCGTTATGTTCTTAAAGTGTAAATTTCATATCTTGCTTTTATTATCTTGAGTGCGAGAGAAACATGAGTTACTGACAAAATTCTTCCTTGTTTTGAGGAATATTGTTGCTAGATCAAATCATATCATATCTCATATGCCTGGGAATAATTATGTCGATTGACTTATTTTCTGTTTCAAACAGCGAATTTTGAACAAAAGCAACAAAATTTCATTTTTAAGCTGGTCAGATTTATTTTGTGGAGCTGAATTATGTAATTCTTATGTGAAAATTATGTTTCATTTATTTCATTGTAAAGTTTGAATTCATCTAAGGTTAACTGCAAGCTTTAAAATTTGTCATATTGCTCCTCTATTGCTTGAGTTTGTGACATTTGAATGTGTGTGTATATATATGTATATATATGAATGTGAATGCGATATTGAAAATCATAACGATCAGACTTATGTAACCATGTTATTGAATTATTGAACTAAATGTGTGCAAGTAATGTTTTGAGTATTCTGCACTTCTGGATTCATGGTATTCTGTTATTTGCAACCTTTGTGATAAATGCTTATATTGATTATTTAGTTGTACCTTCTTGATTCTTCATGTCTATGTTGTTGTGGGTATTGGATGTGCATATTTTTTCTTGTAATCTTTATTATGTTTGGACTGTGAAAACCAAGAAACCATGCCCATGTTAAGTGTTCAATTTGAGTCTTTTATGTTAAGGAATGGAGTAACTGATGATCTTGGCTTTGCGTGCATTTTTAACAGCTTGGCCTGCTTGCAAGCAGGATGCACATTTCGTTTTTGTTCTGTATTTATTTCCAAAATCACCAGTTCCAAAAGTCTAACATTGTAACTAAAAGGACCGGGATACTTTTGCTAAGTTATTATTTATTTATTTTTGTTATGCCTGAGATTGCAGTTCTTTGGGTTCAGAAATCCATTTGTGCAAAGGTTACTTCGGGAACTGGTGGCAAATGTCAATGGAGTAGCAGAACACAGTTTGTTACCTTCTGGGACCTGCAATGGGGCTTCCAATATGGAGCATAATAATCAATGTCAGGATTCACACACTTGTTCTGACCTGTTACCGTATTTGTCAAGACCACAAGTTACGGGGAAAAGAAGTAAGAGGTTTAAAATTATAGATCCCAAGTCTTTAGGTATTGATGGTCTTAAAAGACTGCGTGCTGGAAACCTGAAATGCATTGTTGAGCCATCAAATTCAATAAATGGGAATCCTAAGCAAGGCAGTTCCTCATCTCCCTCTACTTGTAGTTTTCATCTGAAGGATGACTCTTGTAGACTTCTAGGAGCATCATCTACAGGAGTGCAATCAGATTATGCAACTGGAGGAGAAAATAGTCACTTAGCCAAAGATGGTCTGTCCTCGAAGTCTGTTGACTATTCTGATCATCTTGGGGAGAAAACTGTCCCTGTCTATGAAGAAAGCAAGCTTGCTAGTTCTGAAGATAATAAATCCACTGTAGTCCAAAAATTTAGTGCAGAAGAAAATCCTGTAAGTACAAACCCTCTATTACCTCTGAACTTTTTTGTCTAAAAGCTTTGAATTGGTTGAGACGTTGATATCTTGTTATTTGTGAGCTGTGCTCACATTCTTTTCTTCCTACATATGAGTTATAGTTCGCATCAAAGTCAAGGGCATTCTTTTGCATGCCTATTCAACAAATTATTATTTCTCTCAGTTGTCAGAAAAATCATGCTCTCAGACTCAAT
Source organism: Jatropha curcas (assembly GCF_041381405.1). NCBI lineage: Eukaryota > Viridiplantae > Streptophyta > Magnoliopsida > Malpighiales > Euphorbiaceae > Jatropha > Jatropha curcas. The sequence continues at coordinate 22,642,178 of NC_143155.1, forward strand.
TGGTGTTTCTATGAGAAATATTCTTAATGTCTCACAGCTTGATAGGGTGCGAGAAAGTGAATTGGAAGGGTTCAATTTTCCAGCATCAATGGAGATCAAAGCTTTAGGTGCACTATGTCCAGAAGAATCTCCAAGCGTCCATGATATTGATCTATGGGCTCCTGACACACTAGACTTTGTGCAAGGTGTTCCTCAACCTTCCCACTTTTGTGCTAAGTTGCTCAAATGCAATTTCCTGAGCTCTCATTTTGCATCTTGATAATATAATTCATTTGATAAACCTCCTTTCTTCTGTGTCTGACACTACTTTGATGCAGATACTGCCAATTCTGGTCCTAGATCTTGCGATAAATTTACTCGTGTCATTAAGGAAGAGATAATGGCAACCGAAGTGGCTGATTCTGAAGAATTGGCGAATAAACCATACCCAAAGGAAGAAATGGGCACATCCAGTTCACATTTGAGTTCTGAAAGGAGCGATTTCGATTCAGTTGGACAAGATATTGCCAAGTCAATGATGACAGTTCTACTTCCACAAGCTATTCCTCTGCTCAAGAAAACCTCAAGCAAGAAAAAGAGAATAGTTAGCCCCCCAGAAAATTTGCCTTCTATACCTGCACTTCATGAAGAAAATAATGAAACTGGCTTCTTTGTGGAGGCTCAATTTGCTGGTGTAGATCACTCTGTCCTAAAAAGTTCTGAATTTACCAAGTCTAATGTTCTTGACACCTTAGATGACGAACAACGGGAGGATCATATAATGGACCAACTAATATTACCTTCCAATAATGTGGAAGCTGATCAACCTAGTTTTGGTAAAGATGCATATCATCCCGAGATTGAGAAACAGCTCATTAACATCAATGTAAAGGAGTCATGGGTTTCTCATGTTGAGACTAGAGGGGGTAGAGATATATTACATGATGATAAAATGCAAATGAATTTGAGTAAAAGGTCCCAGGACGGTGATCTACAATTCTCTGAGTCTATTTTAGGTTGCATGTCTATCTGCAAGAAAGTTCCCTCTGAAGTAAACCAGGATGTTTGCAAAAATCTGGTTGAAAATTCATTAGGTGGTGAGATCCATTCTGACGACTTCAAAGCTGCATCTCATTGTAATGAAGGTATTAATTATGGAATCCTTGACAATAAATTCTGCATTTCTTTGTCACACAATTAGAACATGTTCGTAACTAAAATTGATATTTTTAACCTTCTGTCTCCTGAAAGAAGTGTAGTTCCATATTATTATTATTTTTTTCATTAATAATATATCTCGGGAACCCAGTAGTACCTTTCCAATTGCCTGACATTCCAGATCTGTAGTTAGTGCAATGTAGTTTTGTCTAAATCGGTATATGAACCGATTGAATGATTTTAAACTCTATAAATTTATGCTTTCTAAGATTTTTGATCCCAGATTTCAACTAAGCCAATTAATTCTTTTAGCTGTAGGTACAAGTGATGCTAGTGCCGGAGCCTTGGGAAGTTCTGTGCACTTATTAAGGAAGGATACTGTTACTAATACTGGGGCTTCTGGAATCGGCAATATATCCATTAGTCAACCAAAAAAGGTATATACCAGAAAAAAAGTCCCAAATACAGACCCTATGGTAAGAAAACATAGTCCTTCACTTTTAGAAAGTGTTGGATGTGGAAAATTTGTAGATGGTTATATCCCAGAAACTACAGGAGCTTTGCTTCAATCAGAGCCGTCCTATACGAGCTTTTCTGTCGACAGACTACATAAAAAGGAATTGTTAAGTGCTGATACGAGGGTTGGAGAGCAGTTCCATGATTTGCATACAGACAAAACTACTATAACATCCAACCCTGTGTTTGATAGCCATGCACATTTGATATCACAAACTCAAAAATCTGACTGCCCTTCAGAAGGCCAGAATACATCAAATCTTTTTGTTCGATCTACAGAAAAACCCAAACCACATTTTAAAGTGGGGCTGGTTGGGGATGAAACTACTTCAGATGCTAATAATCCTGGATCTGAGAAACAAGGAACATTATTCTGTCACAATAAGACACTCATTTCTAAGGAAGTTCAAGGCAGTTCAGAACTGAAGAAACAGAGGAATTTGGAGCTTAACAATGAATTGGAGGATGCTGTTGAGTTTCTGGGATGCTACTTCCACCCCATGCCTGTTCTGTTACTGTTGCTGAGCAGAAAAGGGAATGAAATCTATATTTGTGCTGTGTGTGGCCTTCCGGTAGATAAGAACAGAACTCTGTTTCTTTACAAGTTAGCAGTTGAAGAGCCAAAAATAGGATGCCCATATTTTGTAGGTCACACGTCAGTAGCCTGGCCATCTTCAACAGATATTTTTGGTAGAGAAGTAAGATATTAAATCATTTCTGTCATTATATTTATTGACTTCTTTGGTTGATGTGCTGCCACTTATTGTCAAAATTTCTCAACTGTATTAATCCTTACTAGATTGCATTTGAAAGATCTGGTTTGCAACTGACACCAGATGGAAAATGTCTTGTTTTACTTGGCAACACAAGGACACCCTATTGCAGGTAGTTTACTTCTGTCTTTGTGTTACTCAAAATTAAATCTCCCGAAGAGTAAATTTCTGAGTAGTAACATGCTATATATGAATCCAGGGAAGGAAGAATAGATTGTCTATGCTCAACATGTACAACAGACTGCAATGAGAACAGTACAGTGAAGATTGTACAAGTACAAGATGGATATGTTTCAGTCCTACTAAAATTGAGAACAACTGACAGTTTGCAATGCATATTGGTGTGTGAACCTGACCATATCATTGCTGCTGGAGAGAGTAGGGGACTAAATTTGTGGACCATGAATTCAACATGGAGGTGAATTTATTAAGAGAATGCAAAACCTGATTTTACTTCAGTTCTTTGAATGTTGTCATGGCCTTGTTTTGTTTATTGGTATTCCCAAATATTTTAGTTTAAGCTTTTTCTTTTTATTACTGTTAACTCATGGGCTTAGTGCCCTTATGATTTTAAATTGTAAGTGCAATAAATCTGCAATTGTATGTACTCAAGTCATACTGGAAACAGCTTCCTCATGCTCACTTTTGCTTCTTTCTTCAATCACTCCAACATTTTGACCCTTGGCCTCCGTTGCTTTTTTTTTTTTTTTGAGCTTTACTATATGGTCCCTGTCTGAGGAAGCGTTGAAGAATCCAATATTTTTTTTTCTCTTCCTGAGCTCATCATATTTTTCACAGTAATAGCTTATGAGTTTTATGCAATCATTGTTTCATTAAGGTTAGCTGTTATTTAATGAAGATGTATATGATTTTACTAGGCTTTTTATATATATGATGTAATGTACTTGTTTCATCTTTGCTAAACCTAATATTTCTTTCTGTTGTGGCCATCTACTCCTTATGAAGAAATTTATTATTTTTCTGTTTTCACAATTTGCAGTGCTCCAACAGAAGAGTTCACCATAACATCTAACGATTACATATCTCCTTGCATTATGGAGTTGAAGAGAATTCCGGAATGTGCTTCTCTAGTTATTGGGCATAATGGCTTTGGGGAATTCACTTTATGGTATGCTGCTTACATGATGTCTTCTTTCATCAATTGGAAGTTATGACTTCTGCAATTAATGACCCTATTTGTTGTGCAGCATTGCACTTTGTTTTGGTCCCCATCCTCGCACTCCAATCCGATATTTTACTTTTTCCTTTTCACTGTTCTTCCTCATGGAATAACTGCAGGGTAATATCTTTTACGTTTGCATCAATTTCATAAGTAGCTGATTACTAATTTTGTACTTTCAGGGATATTTCAAGACGTATCTTTGTCTCAAGATTCTCTACTCCAGGCACTTCAGTTTGTCAATTCTGTCCTATCAGTTGGTTTAGTTGGCAAAGAGAAGTCCATGCTTCCAATTACCCTAATGTTGCAGCTCACATAAATAGACTCATTGATGCAACAAAAGTTCAGTTTTCAGAACACAGCAAGAACCATTCCTTTCCTCCTTTAAAGGGGGAAGATGTTGCCATCTGGTGTCTTGTCTCAACTGCCCTCAACACTGATGCTCAGCATAAGTATGAATCAAGTGCTTCCCAGATAAATCCAATTGGATGGTGGAGGCTAGCTCTATTGGTGAAAAATACAATAATCTTGGGAAGTGCATTAGATACAAGGTGCACAAAAATTTATTTCCTAATATTAAATTGAGTGATTCTGTCCAAAGATTGCAAATTTTTTTCTCTAATTAACTTCTGCTTTGGATATAAGTTGATGGAAACAAATTTAGTTTGAAGTATGACGACCTCATTTTGGACTATAAATCTGATCCCTCTGCATTTTCACGAAATTAGTTTGACAAATTCAAAGAAACGAGAAGCATATTGTACAATGCATCACTGGCTGTGGATTTGATGGTAAAAGCAATTAGTGCCAAAAGAAATAGATTTACGTGCTTATGGCTGAATCTACAAAAGTTCTTTCATGCATCTGAACTACAATCAACTCGAGAGATGCCATAAGTTTGACTTTGGAAATCTCTTGCAGGGTTTCTGCCATTGGTACATCAGCTGGTCATGGAATCATTGGTACACTTGATGGACTTGTGTATATGTGGGAATTATTGACAGGAGACAAACTTGGCACTCTGCATAAATTCAAAGGTATACTTCAGTTTTGGCAATTAAGGTTCCTATAGCCTACTATATTATCTAAAAGGAAATTCTGAGATATCCTTCCTGCATGCGCGCTATGTTTTTCATCTGGTTTGATGTCAGACCACTTCTTTTGAACGCCAAATATGTATGTTACATTAATCTATTAAAATTACTGGCCTTCTTGACATGTACATCTATATTTTAGAAATATGGGTGGCTAGCTATAAACATATCCAAATGCGTTAATACCTTCCTTTCAACAGTGTCCAACATCAAGAAAGATGAAACATCAGTTATTTGGTTGGAAATTTTTGATTATTTCCATTATAAACTCCTTTTCCTGTGTTGTTAGGCGGAAGCGTTTCGTGCATTGCTGCGGATGATTCAGGGTCAGGTGTGGTGGCAGTGGCAGATGAAAGTGGTCAGTTACTGGTTTATCATAAATTAAAGAGATGAGCAAACCAGGTCATTTCTTCTCTTTCCTGATATTCACATCTGGTTAGCTCATGACCTGCTGGAGAAGTTGTTTACAATTGATAACCTGACAAGGTTTTCCGATTGCCTTTGATCATAAAACAAATGTGAAAAGTCTTCCTTTTGCTTTTTCTTTATACAGGCAGACCATGATAAAAAGGATACATCTATATAAAATGGTAAATGAAGATTAATGAATCAGTTTCAATAAAGAATCCATTTGCAAATATTTCAAAAATTTTTTTTTTTTTTTGAATATTTGCAACCTAGATGCCAAGCAACACAAATTGGCAAGCTTCATATCTTCGTTTTCAAGCTTATTCAATTGTTGAGTTTGAGTGTAATAAAGTTAATTGTGTCGTTTTTACTTTACTAATTTTTCTCTGTTCAACATTTCTCTTGCGCTTGAGTTTTATTCAGTTTTGAAAATGAATAGACTAATTTCAATTTGTCGAAGTCTATTCCCTTGAGAAATGGACGTGCTCAACCTGCATCATTGCGTTCAATGCGTGTTTTGAATTTTTCAAAACATGCTGACACTTTTTATGATTGTTTTATTATTATTATTATTATTATTATTATTATTTGAATGTTTATGGTATCTAAAATTATTTCAATATTAAAATAGCCATTAGATATTATTTAAAACATATTAAAATCTTAGATTAATTTGTCTTTAATTTATCATATTATTATATTTTAAATTAAACTTATTTTATATTATTAAATAATGAATATAATTTTTGTTACCGTCACCCTAATGTGCCCTAAATTTTCTGCATTCCAGTCGCGTGTTGCCTGTGTCCTGTGATCCTGTTCTGGGTCCTTCGGAGTTGGCAATTTTACGGATTTCATTTGAAGTCTATTGAAATACCAAAATGGTAATTAATGCGAAAGCCCCCCAAATTATATATATATATATATATAAAATATTAATTTGATTTATAATTATCATAATTTTTAAAATAATAAATTTCATATTTTAACTAATGTAAATAACAATAATATTGAAAATATGTTATTTTTTACTTTTAAAATATTTGAAATAATTTATATTTTAAAACAAATCAATCATTAAAAACATTTTATATTTTGATACGAAGGAAATATGCCTGGTGTCGGAGGGAAACGCAAATTCCAACAAGATTGCATCCACTCCATAATAGCTGACAAATCTGCCAACCCAACACAAGACCACCATAGACTGAGCTGTGGGCCTTAAAGTTCCACACAAATAGACAAATGCACTTTCAAATAAAAACCGCAGTTTCAGGAAAAGAGGAATTCAATTTTCTACAGCCCGCCTAACCCAATCAAGACAAACCAATCAAAGCTTTGTCTAGTGGGTAATGGAAGATTTTGAAAAATCAAAAGATTTTCCCATATTGAATTCAAATTCATCCTTACTAATAAAACTAAAGCTTTTAAATTTGAGATCCTAATCTCAATATATTTATAATTACTGTTTTAAAATTTTAATGAATTTTATTTATTTTCCAACTTCTTTATCAATATGATGTAATGAACATTTCTTTCTTTAAAAGAACAAAAAACAAAAGCACAGAGACAAGACAGGTACATTAAGGAAACATTCAAGTTGCCGGCCCACCCAAAAAAGTTTCAAATTAAACCCCATCATTTCCAGTAAATCATGCCCAATTCAATTTCAAATCCCATTGCCTCAAATATCTAAGCTCCATATTAAATACATTAGAATTTACCTTTCTAAAAGTTCTAGAAATCCTCTCAAATTCATTCAATAGTGGAAAAAAATTCAATAATAATAATAACAATAATAAATAATAAATAATGATAATATTGAAGCTAAACCAACTAGGCAACTAACAGATTTAGTACTAAGAAGGTAAGCAGTAACTGGTTTTCAAATTGCTCATTTTGCAGTGCCATTGAGTAGCTTTGCACTTCCAGTTGCAGATTTTCCTTCAGGAGAGTTAAGTTCATTCCAAGCTTCAATCCAAGTAACCATGGCATCTGCTAGTTTAACAAAGTAGGGATCTTCATCCGCAAACTTCTCCTTAACCTGCTTGGCAAGTTCGATATAGCATTTCTGGACGGTGGTGCATTCCTTTGGAAGCACAACAGATTGGAAGAATGGGATCAGTTGTTCCTGCCAAAATATGCCCTTGTACTCTTTTTTCAGGTTAACAAATGGGTTGCTAGCTTTGCTGTGCCATATATAGGGCAAACCGGTTTTAACTCCCCATCCCATATGGTCGCATATCACCTGCAGTGTTCAGAGATTAAGCAAATGTGAGTTAAACATCTAAACACGCTAGATCTGAAATCAAATACCTACAAGTTGAGAAGGTTTGTGAGATAATATTTTCTAAAAGAATGAATGAATTAAACCATCTAAACACGCTAGATCTGAAATCAAATACCTTCATGCACCAGCCAGCCCACATATCGTCATAGCGTCCAACTGGCTGACCATCACCCATGAGCCCAAAATACATTGCCGGTCCAATCAACTCACGGTTAAATGCCAAGTTCATGCCACACATTGGGAAAAGGGTTCCTTTGGGTACTGTCATAACAGCATCGACATACCTGAAAATGAATGAATGAATGAATTGAGAAACAAAAAGATCCATCCCTCACTGTCAATCACTGAAACCATGTGGTAGCAATTAGTTTTTGGATTGAAATCTATTTAACCTTGTATTTCTCTCAAGAGGCTTCACGAGCTGTGTGGGAGCATCATAATCAGGGATGTTAAGCCAGAGGCCATGAGAAACAGCAGTTATAACACCCTCTCGGAGACTGAAAGGATATCCACGGACAAAGTCTGCACCGTCTCTGTATGGATCATAAAGAGTATTGAAGAAATGCGGAGTCGATGGACTTAAAAGGTTTTTGATGTGCTGTTCAAGTGCATTAATCTCTTTGCCTGATGGGTCTTTGGCAACCTGAAAATTAATATTCAAGATAGTTATTACCTATTTCTTTTTGCATCAAATCCATCAGGTTGTTCTGATATGATAAGTAAAGAAAATGATTTTAGTTGTGTTATTGTAGGCACCATAGCGAGCCAAGAGCCGACAGGAGAGAAAAGCCCTGGCTTTCTGAGATGCCATTTTGTTGTCAGATCCTCTACGATACCATGTAGAGAGAAAAATTAAGGTTCTCTTCATGGATATAAAAAACTATACAGTTCTATCTGCAGCGGACCTTATTAACAGATTTTGGTATGATACTATCAAGATAATCTAATTTTAAACTTTAACAGAAACCTAAAATTCATTTAAATAACTATCATGCATGATAATCCCGAAATCTGAGCTTTCCATTCCAAACAATAGTAAAGCAAGATCTAACTGGCGTCAAAGATCTAGAGTTCAAATTCTTGTCAGAACAACAATCACCTTAGCAGGAAAAGAATTGCCAATAAGCATTGCACAAATGCTAAATCACAAATGCAAATATGAAAAGCAATCCAGTAATGTATAAGAACCCACTTAACACAAGTAAAAAAGAATCAAAACACCAATAAAAAGGTCATTTTAAATTAATAGAAATCAAGATCCAGATTCTTGAAGAAGAAAATTTTAAAATCAGAACATGTTCATAATCAATAAACCTTTAAATTCTTAATTGCTTCTCGAAATCAAACCAACAAAAACAAAGAATCTGAAACAAACACCAAGATCTAAATCTTCCCCTCTTCATAATTCAAAATCAAGAGAAAGCAAATTTTTTAATAATTACTAATATAACAACAAAAGAAAAAGAAAAGAAAAGGAAGAAAAATCAAGAACTTACAAAGCAATCATCATCGATAGTGAAGATATACTTCTTCTTCGAGACCATGTAACCAAAGCAACGACAAGCAGAGTCCTTGAAGGAAATGCAAGAGGCCTTAGGACCCAAAATCCTATTAATATCATTTCTGTTGTAAAGTTCATAGTCAAAACCATCAGGAACCTTAATGGTCTTTGATGGGTCACCATCTTGGACTATGATCAAGTGGTATGGCTCAAAAAATGCCCTCCACATCTCCAAGAAATCAAGATTTCTAATAGTGGGTATTACGATATCGAGCTCATCTCTCAAAAGAGGAGTGGGTTTGATCGAAGATCTTGCCATGGCTAAACAGGGTAGAAGCAGAGAAGAGAAATCTAAGAGATGGATTTCAACTAGGAAAGTGGTGGCTAGTCTTTCTGGCTGCGTCAATTGATATATAGAGGCTCTAAAGGGTGTATATGGAAATAAAAATCAGGTTTGATTAAATATCATTTAGGTCCCTGGTGGAGTGGAGAGCCTGCAGAAAAGGAAATATCACAGATGGATTTATTTATAAGAAAAAATGGGGAAAATTTGTAAAGAAAATTTTTTTTCATTTTTTTATTTGACTTTGTAAAAATTCAGAAGGGAAATTATAACTTTGACTTTGTGGAGGATTAAGTATAATGTTTAATGTCATCTGTTTATGGTTAATTAATTGATTATTTGAACTTTTTTATTCGTATTAGTTATTATTTAATATATTCCTCTCATTTAATATGTGGTAAATAAAATTAATATTTCCTGTTCCATTTTATTTGTGTATTTTGACAAAACACGCATATACGCATATATTCAATCAATAAAAATCATTTTACCTTTTTTTTTTTACTCTGAACTCATTTAGATATCAATAAAAATTATTTATTTAATAAAAAATTATAAAAATTCTTATGAAAAAAAAAATCATTGTTTAAGTATATAAACTTAAAAAATTTGTAATATTTTAGAACATCCAAAAAAAAAATAATAATAAGCAAACAAAATGAGATGGAGAGAGTGTTTAGTATAACAGTGATTCAACCGAGAAAATAAAATTTATATGATTATGATGTATTAAAACTTATCCTTAATATACTTCAATAAATATCAACAAAATTGGGTAATTTTTCAAAAATGAATTACTAATATTTAATTTTAGAGTATTTTGGAGTGCATTTAAAAAAAAAATACTGAATATAAAAAAGCAAAGCTGGCATTGATTACAAATTGCATTAAATTGACATAACTGCTCTTTAAATTTGAAAAACATATATGGATAAATTTTTTAATGAATTTTCAATAATATAATTTAAGTTTTTATATTTATATTATATTTGGGGTTTTTTAAGGTATTGTTAGATTTGGTGTTTGCATAGCCATTTCTTATTCAATCTCCACTGCACTTGTATTGCATGAAACCGACACAGAATCTTTGCGTAAAAACAAAAGATAGATACAATCCTAAGAGTAATCAAATTATAGACCGGTGATAAGTGCACATATGACTTAATAATAAGATTCAAATTCGAATTCTTTTGTAATATTAAAAAAAAAAGTCATATAAGAAAATTAATAAAATTAAAAATGTATAATAAATTTAAAAGATGGAATGGTCAAATAAATCTTGAACTTTACATGTTTTAACAATTTTTATCAACTCTTTTAATTTTTTCAATCAACACCGTGAATTTATTTTTTAAAACAATTATTGCATCCGTCGGGATCCATTTGGAATTTGCTAATGTTATTTTTTGGTATTCAAAATCTTTGCCATTAATATTTTCAAATCCAATATAGTTAGTATGTCGATTATGCAATTATTCGTTTGAATATAACATAACCTGCAAGGTGGTATAAAATTCCCTCCAAAAATTAATAATTATGAAATTATTTTATAAATAAAATATGATGATTTTCATATATAGTTGGGTAGTTAAACCCAATTTTCAAAAGCCAAAGAGAAACAAATATAATCATTTTCTTCCCTTTTTTTCTGTTTTCTTTACTTAATAATATATTTTTTTAATCGATATTTTTTTATTAATTTAGTTTGTAAATTATTAATTTTGATTTAATTGTATTCCAAGAGTTTATAAATATATAAATATATAAGAGTAAGAATCTGTTCGTCAAAATTAGCTATTTTGATAACTACTGGTTATTATAATAACTGTCAACTATTTAATTAACATTTTTAAAATCTACTTCCTCAAATTCTAAACATTAAAATTATTGCCGAATATAGTTTAAATATAAAGCTATCGAGTTATGGCATTTTACAACTCAACAACTAATTTTCATATAATATTTAATTTCAATACTATATTAGTATAAATATACACTCTAAATCCATTGATAAAGTTAAGATATATTGTTAATAAAGTGTAGTCTTATTGGTTTTTTTACTTTTTTTATAGAAAATATAAAGAGTGAGAAGTCCCGAGTTCGAGTCTCTACGCTACGAATATACGCTATGAATATACGCTCTAGGTATGAATACTATTTAATATTATACAATTTGAAATGAATTATATACTATAAAAAATTATTTTTTTAATATATATATTGCTATTAGTATTAATGATGAAATCAAAGTTTTTTTTTTTTTTCTTTTAAGAATGAAATCAAAGTTGAGATTTGTTAATGGAAATTGGGTTGTTCCTCTCACCGACAGTTTGAAGATTTAAAACGTACTAAGGTATCATGTGAACTTTGTTGGGCGAAAGAAGAGATGGCCCTCTGTAGGCCATGGAGCTGTTGGTGCTGTAATCTCAAATTGTCATGGCGGGTTTGTATCAGCAGTAACGTCTTCATTGCAAGGCTGTTCTTCTCCAGCAGTAGTAGAAGCTGAAGCTATAAGAAAGGTATTTTCCTGGGTGCTGTCAGGCCATCCTAATCGAACGATTCAGGTTGAGACCGATTCCCTGCAAGTTTATCATGCTATGAAGAGTCATGCTCCTGACTGGTCCGAGTTTGGAGTTGTCATCTCTGAATGTAAGCTACTCTTAGTCCAATTGTCTAATGTCACCTTGGCTTGGATTAGAAGACAAGCAAATGATATAGCTCATGTGTTGGCTAAATCGGTTCCTAGTGAGGCTTGTTTTCAAACTTGAGATAGTGTTCCCGCTTGTATTGCTCATTTTTTTTTATTAATAATATGAACCATCATTCAAATGTCAAAAAAAAAAAAAAAAAAAAAAAAAAAAAAAAGATGGCCCTTTAGTACTACATTTAAGTTGTGGCACTTAATTTCAATTGACTTAATTTTGGCTTCTTAATAAATAAATCGAGCTGAATTATTCAGCTCAATTAAATATATATCATGAAATTTACATGAAGTTATTGGGATTTTTGAAAAAAGTAATACTTTCCAAAAAACTATTTCCTAATCTAGTGTCATTTTAAAACTATTTACAAATTTAATGTTTGTCCTGACATGGAGAGAGATTGTTGTATTGAAACCACCAACTTAATTAGTAGTTTCAGTGCAATAGAAAAAGTAACTCGTACTAACAAGCAGCCAGCAAAAAGTAGTTTATGAATAAACAATAATTTTTATTTTGGATTGGTGGTTTCAATACAAAATGAAAATTTAAAATTGTCAATTTGCTTTTTCACTAAAATCCACAATTTGTTTGTTGGTTTTAGTGCATTTATGAGATGTGACCACTAGTCAATAAAAAGTACATGAGAAAATAATATTTTATTAAGAGTCCACGAGATTAATTAGTGGTTACAATAAAAAAATATTTGCTCACTCCAGATATTTTTTCACCAAAACACACATATGTTCTGGTGGTTGTGCAATGGTATATGCAACGAACTAGACGTTGGATTTCATTTCGAGGTGTAGAAGTTAGAGCTGTGATAATTATTCAATATCTTTTTATCTTATCTTATAATTTCTTAATCTAATTGAATAATAAAATTTGCTCTTATTTCCATAATATATTTTTAATACAAGCAGATAGGCTCCAACATATATATCACAGTTCAACATCACCAACACTTAGAGATCTATCATTCCGTCAAAGATTAGAGCCTATTTGGTGCAATGAATGAAGAAATTTGCACCGAAACTCATCCTATGCTTCAACATGCCCCTCAAGTCCCTCCCCCCTATGGCATATAACTATAATAAATGTTATCGCGCTAATATGCCCGGCACATCATCTTCTGCACCACAATCTGGGTGTAATCTGAGTTGAGTGTACCATCTGCAGCGTTAGAAATACTATTGAACATTCATTACACTCCGATAATGACAACCCAGCAAACTCATACTTCTTTCTTCGAAATAGGCGAGGCAACTCCATTTCAATATACAATACATGCTTTCAATACTTCTACGATGTTTTTCGGTACACGTGATGAATCTACATCTCATGCTAGACACTTATTTAATGATTTCTTTGATATGGTGATGGTACCCGATCAATAGACTTATATAACATTTTCTAGCTTACAACAACCATATATGAATGTGGTAGACTTATCTGACATTTTCTAGCCCACAACAATCATTTGTGAATGTGGTTCAAACTCCTCATATGAGTGTCTATATAAATATTGAGCATGGAGAAAAATACCAAGGTATTAAAGAAGATGCAGTACACAGAAATCCACATCGTAATAGAGGCCTCCAGGGTGTAGTACAGGAGGACATGTGGGTAGACATTAATATGATTAATTCTTCATGTATTTATTATTAAGACATTTTTAACATAATATAAGTTCAACTTGCAGCATTTTATTACTCTTGGTAATTTTTAACTATGTAAGAAAAATTATGTTGTTATTACTTAACTTGAAATAATTGTGAACCGAAACCACTAGATGATATGTGTGTTTTGCTGAAAAAATATTTTGCGTGAACAAATATTTTTTTTATTGAAACCACTAATTAATCTGGTGGACTTTTAATAAAATACTATTTTCCATATACTTTTTATTGACTAGTGGTCACATCCTATAGCTCCACTAAAACCACCAAATAAATTGTGTGATTTAGTGAAAAGGTAAATTGACAACTTCAAATTTTCATTTTGTATTGAAACCAACAATTGGATTAGTGATCTCGATACAAAATAAAAATTATTGTTTATTCATATAATTATTTTTTGCCAACCGTTTGTCAGTATGAGCAACTTTTTCTATTGCATTGAAACTACCAACACTCTCTCTTCATATCAGGACAAATATTAGATTGGTAAATAGTTTTGAAATGATATTAGATTGTGAAATAGTTTTTTGGAGAGTATTATTTTGGTGGAATCTACACTTAAAAATTATCCTTTGATTCAATTTCATATCAAACCTCTATAAGGTTTGACTTCAAGTGCCAACTAGGTAGACACAATTACACCAACTAGGTAAACACAATTACAAATTATTAAATATGAGTTATATCGGATGTCATATGAATTTACATATTTATCTCAATAATTTCATATTGTGTCAGGATCATAATATATAAAATTATCTTGCACATTAAAAACTAGAAAGGCCAGCACAGCAGCTGCATATATATTAATTAAGCTCCTAACAGGAGAATTTATTACAGCAAATTGCATCTGTCAAAGAGGAATATGGGCAGGTTTGGGGTTTTCGTGACAGCTAAAAACCATTCACGCTTTGCAATTTTTCATGTTCACCACTACAACAAATACATTTTTATTTATTTCTTATAATTTATATTTATGTATCCATAATTTGCAGTTGACACCTCTCCATCAACGTGTTTACCATCACTAATCACATGCTGCTTTATATATATATATAGCCTCTTTACATGCAAGATGCAGTTTTTATTATTATTTCACTATTATATATTTGTGTAAAATAATTTTTTTTTTAATCTAAAACTTGATTGATCTTTGGACATAAAAATACTTGTTAAAAGAAGAAAGGAATTATTAGGCTGATTGGTTTCACTTTTCACTTTTGCAGAGCCCAAGAACTTTAATTCTGGGGCCAAAATCATTCAGAAAAATCCATAGCCCAACAAGAAAAAAAAAAGAAAAAAAGAAAATCAAATGGAAGAGGAGAAGATTCAGTATAATTTTGTTCATTTAAATTGTCGAATTACATTTTCAATGTTCTGAATTTCACATTTCAGCAGTTAGCTACTGTAACTCTAATGAACTGAAGCTCTGCATTTTTTTTTTTTTTTTTTTTGTCCTTCTCTTCTCACTTAATCATTTATAAGTACCAAGCTAAAAACTTTGCAATTATATAATTTGTTTATTCTATATATTTAAATATTAAATATAATTCTGATTAATCTTTAGTACTTGGATACCCTTATATGGAACCCATTTGGTGCTTCAACTCTAGGGAACTTCAGAATTTCATTCCCCCCAACTTCCTCCCAACTGCAACAAGAAAAATTTATTAATATTCAATTCCCAAAAAGGAAACCAAAATTATACCCCTTTTTTTTTTTTTGAAATTGATTTTTCATTTGCCTTTTGCTATTATAAGATATTATTATGTGACATGTTTGCAGCTGCTTCACAAACTTCGGATGGCCGAGCCTTAGAAAAAGGCCAAATTTTCTAAGAGGAATTTGACCTAAGAACAAGTTTATATTTTATAATGGCAAAAGGCAAGTTTACTGTACAAAGCAGAATATAATGTAACTAACCTGTATTGTGTGACAAAATAGTGAAGGAATATAGAAATTATAACTATGCCTAATTCTTTTCCAGGGCATAGCCTTGTTCCTGCTCCAAAAAGGAAACAATAATTGCGAGACTCCAAATTCGCATCCTGCAATTTCATTGGATACATGAGCTTTCTAACTAGCTTTCTTCATAATTTGAATAAACTTGAGCTATATATACCTTCCATCTCCATGGATTGAAGGTCAAAGGCTCTGGATATAGCGATGGATCGTAGTTAATCTCCCTTGTATAAACATATATTCTCCACCCTTTTGGAATATAAAACCCTGAAAAGATCTCACATAAACTTGAGAAATAATGTTACTTTTCATAAATGTTTGCTGCTATTTAGTCAGGCAAAAGTATACCATTAAATTCAATATCTTTCGTTGTCTTTCTTAGTACTCCATTTACAACTGTAGCCAATCTTGATGTTTCGAAAATCACCTGCGTTGAAAATTAAAAATTACGATTGAAGTTCTTTGAAAAGTTTTTCAACATTGCAACAGACTTCCTTCCTTTCTGCTTTGCAATTTACTTACAGCACGAGTAAAATTCATGGACTTGTAGTCATCCCAGTCAAGCATCTCCCCTGCCTTCTTCCTTCGCCGAATCATTAAATGCTCTGCCTAATAGTACGAATCCAAATATAAGTTTAGTGAAGAAAGGAAGGACATTTGAAAAATGAAAATTAGAGAACACTAATATGACTTACTCTAAGTTCCTGAAGAACTCCAGGATGTTCATAGAGATATTTGATGGCCATCATTGTAGTAGTTGAGACAGTTTCGAAACCTGAATATAGAATTGTAATAATTTGATCAA